>NC_056735.1:1961432435-1961487435 GCF_019279795.1 Protopterus annectens
AATGAAAATGTCATAGCCTGTGTTAGTGTAGCAGTTAGACTGAATAAGTCAGAAGGGATTAAGTTCTTGCCAAGATTTAAGACTACTACCCAAACAGGATATTTTACTTCTACTAGCAAAGAGCAAAAGTAGGGAATGTGTTTGCAAAACACATCCCTTAAATATAGTTGGATGCCCAACCATACCAGGAAAATAATGATGCTTTTTAGTAGTGTTCTATATCTAATATATAATTAGGCTCTTTGTTTTTAGGCAGTTTGCTTGAGTACATGGTAAATTTGATGTGCAA
The DNA here is from genome assembly GCF_019279795.1 of Protopterus annectens. Classification (NCBI taxonomy): domain Eukaryota; kingdom Metazoa; phylum Chordata; order Ceratodontiformes; family Protopteridae; genus Protopterus; species Protopterus annectens. The sequence goes on from NC_056735.1 coordinate 1,961,432,725, forward strand.
GACTTCTGTACAGGAATGGTTGCTATTACATTAATGTTACTTTCAATGAAATGGCATTGTATGAGATGTTAACACTGAATAAAATGCAATTACATCAGATATTACACTGAATGAAATGCCTTTTAGAAGAAGGAGGTCACTGTAATGTATGCACAAATCAGTGACTTTATGGTTGAAAGTAGGGTCTGGTTTGTTGTACAGTCTGAGGGTTTTTTGGCAAAGCACAATTGAAGTTATATTGAAGTTTAGGATTATATTCAGTGCTAAGTTTGTTGTCAGGGTTAGAATCAGTGCTAAGACTGGCTTTAGGCTTAGGGTTTGAGTTAAGTTTTGAGTTATGGAAAGTAAGAATTTATGCGCTTGGCCTATCATTAGAAATACCATGGATAACTATATATAGTGCTCTGTTTTAGAAAGTTTTTAATGATTGTGTTTTTCAATAAAATGTTTGCATTTCTTTTTATTTTACTTGATTTTTTATTATTCTGGATTCAGCCATGTTAACTTCAGTTAAATATTTTTGAAACAATTGCTGCAAACTGTGAAAACATTGTCAGCATGGGGCAGTAGCATAGCTGCAATCTAATATTAAAGGTACATATTTAACTAATTTATGTATTTATTGACATTTGCTTACCAGAAATGTTGAAATGGGCACAGGTACCCTTTTTCAGTAGAAGCCCAGGTTGAAAAGCTCCAAGGGATCATATTTAATGCAATCAATATTTACAATAACAAATTTAATAATGCAGTTTCAGTGAATACATAGGGCGGCCATGGTGGTGCAGCGGTTAACATTGCTGCCTCACAGTAAGAGGTTCTCCAGTTCGATTCTTGGCTGGGGTGCCTTCTGTGCGGAGTCTGCATGTCCTCCCTGTGGTTGTGTGGGTTTCCTCTGTGTGCTCCGGTTTCCTCCCACATCCCAAAGACATGCTGTGGGTGGATTGGGCACTTCAAATTGGCCCTAGGTGTGCATGTGTGTGCCTTCTGTGGAAGGTTTGGCACTGGGATGGCACCTTGGCACTGTAAAACTCCACTACCAATCATATGTGGATAGATGATCTACTGTGGCAACTCCTAACCAGGAAAAAGCCAAAAAACAGTTTCAGAGAATACATAGCATAATAGTATAATAAAATTTGCATTGCTATTCACAAACATTAAATTTACAAGCCTTGTACTGAGACTTTACAGATAGTGTTGTATAAGAAAGGCAGGAGTAATTTAAGAAATATAATAGAGTGAGGTAATAGTGGAGGTGAGCAAGTCTGAGTGGTAACAAAGAAGTAATGATGGAATAGTAATTTGGTTGTGCTGATTAGAAGTAGGTATAATAGTTAAAGATGTGCAATAAAGTGAGGTATTATAAGGGGATTAACAGGTCAAGTGATTTAGTGCTTTATAGAGCAATATAAGAAAGGTAATGGAGGGTATTAGAGAGTTATGTCCCAGATGAAGAGAAGGGACAAAGCCAAGAAACAGATACAAAGTATTTTAGTAGTAGTTTGAAAAGATGAGGTGTGTGATAGACCTGACTGATATAGAAATTTTATTCCAAGTTCTAGCTACACTATTGGAACAGAGAGTGACCCCAGCAGCCCTTTGTGGTTTGTAGAGGGTAATCAGTTGTTTATTATTTGACTGAAGGGAATGATTTGGAAGATACTATTGGAGTAGGGGTCTAATTGCTAGGTAGATGGATGGGATATTAATAATTTTATGGTTTATGGGGTATGGGTAATTTTCTGGTTTTATGATTTATTCAGAAATGTAATAATGTTGATGGAAGTAGGGTATAATTTTAGGGAATAAAGTCTGATTATGAGAATCTGAACACAGCAACATACAGAGATGAGTAACATAGTTTTCCTTCTGGAGGATATAATATCATCTAATGTGTACTACTGTCATTAGGCATAATAGCCAGTTTGGAAAGTTGGGACTCTATAAGGAATTAAAAGATATGATAGGTAATTTAAGTGCTAATTCCATAACAGGTTTGGAATTAGAGAGCGAGTCTCATTACTGACAAGATTAAGATAGGCAGGTCATAGACCAGCAATGAAAACTTTCCTAGGCTATTAGCCCCTCCCCTTTCACACACATTGCCGTGCTCATTGGCATCTTTCTCCGGATCTCTTCAGCCATGCTTTTAATCACCTCACTTGAGACAATGGCTCCAGGCTAACAACATTCAATGTGCTTATTTTCTGAATGTTGTATTTTTTTGTGATAGTGAAATAGTTATTTGCTAGTGCTATTAGTTTGCTATCATAGTTATCTGTCTATATGTATGGACACATTAAGATAGACAATCGACCAAAATTTTTTCAGAAGTGGGAGGAAACCACACTAAAGTGAGAAAACCTAGACAGAGACAATGCATGTATTTATGCATTTTTTTTTATTTCACTTGTTTGCTGATCTGGAAAGTCCACTGGACACAATTGTCATTTATCAGGGGCAATCCTCAAGCTCTGTCTAATTAAATGAGTTGCTTGAAGTCACACAGTAGCCTAAACGAAGGCAGAAGGATACAACTTTTGTGCTCTGGAAGCAGTTCATTCACAGATCAGAGCTTCAATCCTCTGTGTTAACTACCTGATATTTAAATACAAGCAAAGCTTTAAACAAATGAAAGCTAGCCCTGAAAAAATACCCGGAAATGGTTAAATTACAAACACATACACGAGTACATATAAATCCCTCTACTTAGATACTACTAGAGTCATAGAAGTGAAAGGATAATATTAGCTCTCATTTGGACTCAAACCCAAGACCTCTGGCCTTCTGTGCTGGTATCACTGCCGCTGGAACAACATTACCCTCTGGACAGGTAGCTGTTAAGTCTAAATTTCTAGTTGGCTGTAATGAATGACATCTTTTAGCATTTTTATTTTATTTATGTACATATGTATGTATTTATTTATCTATTCCTATGAACTCTTTAGATCTTGCTGGCATGTGAGGAACTATTACACCTTCTGCAGTATGAATCCCCTAAACCCCAACCTACCCTATTTGTGGAGTTTTACATGGGTGATTAAGTCCTCAAGGCCACCAGCTCACTCAAAAGATTTGGCTGCTGTAGAGGTGACTGGGCCGGAAGTCAACACTGTTGCTTGCAGAGGCAGGCTTAAAATTGGACAAGTTCTTAACCCTCTGTGATGTGTCCAATTTTCTAAAAGGCTGGCACACAACAGACTGCATGATTGCTACAAATGTCTCTGCATGTGATATGATCTAGCTCCACCCCCTTCAAGCAGCACCTCAGCACTATCTGTGGTTCTCCAGAGATTCGACTTGGGTCATGTGTTCTCTGGCCACCCTCACAAAGATAGGGAAGTGTGCTTAATCCTCAGCCTTTCTTGACAGCCATTTATTCAATAAATAACATTTTGGTTAAAAACACCCGATCATAATGCTTTATATCTTTTGCTAGGTGTGGACAAGAGTTTCTGTTCATTTCTATCCTGTGTATATTTACATTCCTCACTATATAGTATTATCTCAAAACTAAAGTATTTTTTGCAGGATTTCATTCTGCACTGGAAAGTGGTTCCTGTGATGCCCATGGTGTTTGTGTTATATGCTCATAATCCCCAGGCTTATCAGTCAGACTTTCTAAACCCCTTTGCCCAGCTTCATACTGCTGGAAGAATTAATGCAGTACAATGTGATCAGCAGCCATCAGGCAGGACATGCTGATTACTGGGTCAGACTGCACTAAACAATGAGTTATCCATTTGCTTACTCAGGATATGCCCAGTTAACAATACTTAGAAAATATAGTTACTAGACAATTCAAGTTCTAATTGAAAAAAAAAATGTTTATGTTTTAATGTGACTTATATTTATACATTTATTTGGAGAACTGGAGCTTACAGTGTATGCGTCTCATTAACATTAGTGCTGAATTGCAGAATATTGAGCTGACTGCTGTTCTTGTCTGTTACTGATGCATATTGCTCAGAACTGTGAGTTTCCATGCAACAGGCCATAAATGGTACAGTGATCATATTCCCAGTGTTCATCACTGCTGCCTATAGAGCATATCTGTTGAGTGCCCTCTAGCACGGACTTGAAGGACATGTATGCAGTTTCATTATTTTAGTATGCCTTGCAATCAGAATGCAGTTTCACTCTGCTACTGTATCATTAATAGAAATTTATTTCTTGTCTGTTTTGGCACACTGTTGATGGCCATGTTTAAATTCTGCATAACTTTGTATCCAGTATAATGCTGATAATGGCTCCTCAGCTAGGCCATGTCTTCAGCATCTGAAAATTGTAAGCTCACATTAATAATTTTTTAGAGCTGCAATATATTGCTTCTAAAGAGCTATTTCATTTAGTTTATAGTTTCACATGTATTGTCTGAAACCATATAGAAATTCAAGAGCTGTAGTAGTAATTCTGAAAACAGAGGAACTGCAAGTAAAAGTGTTGCAGAATAGGTACCACATTTTTTGTTTCATATATCTGCATATTTTCCCAACTTCAAGTTATAGCAGTCTTGATGTTAATATAGATAGATAGATGGGGTCCCTTCAGAATTTTGAATTCCTAAAACATTGAATTCCATATGGTCGAGACCATATGATCGAAGTTTTAGAACTTTGAAATTCTGAATGGAGATCTGCATACAGTGCGGAATGGGAGATTTCACTTTTCCTCACTGTAGTGTGATCTCGGAGTTGGTATATTTAAGTTGTGAGGTGTGGGGGGTGCCTGGAGGCTTACCCCCCACAATAAACATTGAGAAAGTTGTTTTTTTCTTTTGGATTTATTTCAGAATGTCGAGATTCTGAAACTTTGATCATATGGTCTCGACCATATGAAATTCAAAGTTTTGGTAATTCGACATTCAGAACTGAATCCAGATAGATAGATAGATAGATAGATAGATAGATAGATAGATAGATGGATAGATATTCCTGTATTTAATGTGTAGGTGTAAATTGAAAGGATGGGAGGTGAATTACTCCTGCAAATCTCCCATTCCGCACTATATGCAGATCTCCATTATCCCACTCCACAAAGTGGGAGCCACCACGGACCCCGGGAACTACCGCCCCATTAGCCTGATGAGCCTGGTCTGAAAAGCTATGGAATGTATCATTATGGAACTTATAAACAATGACATTGGTAATCTCCAAACTCTGGACCCTACCCACTTTGGGTTTGTAAAAGGCAGATCATGTCTCCTAAACCTGATAGACTTCTTTGAAGTGGTCACCAATGCCGTAGATGAGAGTAAGGTGGTTCACACAGCCTATCTAGATCTCACCAAGGCTTTCAAAACCATCCCCCACTCTGGAATTATAGATAAACTCACTAAAGTAGGTATAAATCCCTGTCACAAGATGGGTTGCCAACTGGCTCACTGACAGAACCCACACTGTGAAAGTAGCAGACTTTAAATCCAACTTCAGACCAATGACAAGTGGAGTGCCACAGGGTTCAGTCCTAGGTCCTCTCCCATTTGGTATCTACTTCTTTGAAGTTCAGGCTAAAGCAGAAGGTCTTTGGCTAACAATGTTTGCAGATGACTACAAACTAGGAGCCATAATCAAAACTCCTAACGATGTGGACATCCTACAAAAGGGATTCACTGAGACAGAAGCCTGGTGTCAAAGCCATAGCCTCAAGCTCAATGCCAAAAAGTGCATTGTCATCCCTTTTGGTAAAAACTCTGTACCCATGAACTACCACATAGGCGGTAGTCTACTTAACACTGAAATTGTGATAAGTGACCTTGGGACAGAGGTGGACAATAGTCTCTCCTTTGATAATCACATTGCCACAGTAGTCAGGAAATCCTTCTACATGACACACCTCATCACAAAAGATTTCTCATCCAGAAAAAAAGAGGTCATTGTTCCCCTCTACTCATTACTCATTAGACCCATTATAGAGTACAATGCCCCTTTTGGTATGTACCTCACAAGACATCCACAACAACTGGAAAGGCCACAGGAATACCTCACAAAGAGGATTACCGGCCTCAAACAGATGCCCTATGCAGACCATCTCAAAAAAGACCAGCTTTACTCTGTCGCATATCGCCTACTCAGAGGTGATCTCTGCCTAACATACAAAGCTATGTCAAATCCAGAGCTGTTGGACATGCTCCACGTAAAGAAATCCCAGTCCCTTCGAGCTACACGCTCTAGGGACCTAAACCTTGTCACCACAATAAATAGAGCATGCTGGAGGGATAGATTCCTATCCCAAAGACTTCCCATACTCCAGAATAAACTACCTATCTATATCAAACAAAGCTCCTCATTAGCACTCTTCAGGAAAAATCTGTATGATTGGATGTGAACTAGGAAATTCACCCTGGGGATCACTTCTGTGTCTCTGCTCGACAGTAGCACAGGAAAATAAATTTCTTGGGTGGCAAAAGTCAGGGTACCATTTGGCTATGCTTATATAGGCCCTAGGACCAATAGCCTAGTATCAACCTATGAACCTAGGAACCTATGAACTATACATTAAAGGTGTAGCAGCAAGTTTATCAATTCATTGTTTTTCCTTGGGATTAGTTTCATTCTATTTAGTGATATAATTTGTTTATTTAAGTATATATGCATGTATTTATTGATGTGTTAGGAGGCAAAGCATGATACCAATAAGAACAGTCTGTACTAAGGCACTTTATGCAATATATTTTGATGCTGTCACACCGGCATTATGGAGACATGGTATAAACTCTTAATGCACTAGTCTAACAGCTACAGAACAGAATTTATGTGTAGTCTATATAAACTTTAGCAATGTTCATGCTAAACATAACCGTCTATTATTGTATCATTACCTCTAGATGCATACTTTGCAAATTAATGTAAATCCAATCATAACGGAAGAGGGATTAGCATTTCAAATGGAATATCGAAGCTCAGTACCCTGAATAATTAAAAAAAAAACAAACAAACACAACAGGTTATCCTTACAAATTTACTTGTAGAAAAACAGGTCTCATTCTAAATTTATCTAGAATGTCAGACTGTGGCTATGAACCTACTTTTTGCCTTAATGTGTGATGATATTTTACTTCTTTTGTCATGATTCAAAGAGTTGACCTTCCTAGGTAGTTACTAGGCACGTGGAACCTAGCCCAATTTCCCAGATGCCCCAAAACAATGTCTGGTTGTGTGAGCTGCTCAAGATCGCACAGCAGGCAAATAAAGAGTGAGGGAATCAAACTTTGTACAAAGGGAAGCAACTAGCTATCAGCTTATATTCTTAATCCTCTGTGTTAACTGCCAGGAAGCACATAAAAGCCTAAGGGTCCTTGCAACTACAAACCTCCCCACGTATAGGGTGTAAAGCACTTCATGCACAAGTTGATCTACAGAAAGAGTCCAGGTGCAGTTTTTCATTATCTTACTACCTAGAGCTAAAATGCTCAATATAATGATTCTTTGTTCACTTACTACATCATAGCAACCATTTATAGGATAACTGTGTTGTTTGTTTTGTGCACTCTACATGGGATTTCAGTTAAAGAGAATTTTCAGCTTACTGTTGTTTCTTTAAGTTGAGGAGAACTCAGAGTAAGAATAATGAATGAAGTTACTACCTAGGAAGGTCACTAAAACCTTTTTTGGGTTGTGTGTAATTGCCCAAAAGTAATTTCATTTTGAGTAGTTGCACAATGTTTGAAGAAATGCTTTCACGTTTTGCTTTGAGCTGGTGTATTTAAAGGGGTTAAAGTTAAGGCATAGTAGCCCCACTTTGACATACACACAGCATAAATTGTTCACAAACTGCAAAGTTTACACACCAGCATAGCACTGACAGACGTGGTTCTCTGGAATATTTCTGCACATGATGTACAGAGCTATATATCACTGTTTGCTAAAGCACTATGATATAACAATGGCTTGTTACCAATGTTGTGCTTGACTATCTTTACTGTATTTTACATGAGTTCTACATGTGTGTGTGTTATTGTGCAGTCTATGGAGCCCTCATATTTGTCTCCAAAGATAGTATACACATCATAAGCTGTAGAGTGAAACATTAGCCAAGAAGCCAACTACATTAAGTATGTTCTGTCTGGCTATTCATAGCACATATTTTAAATACACAACTTCATAACCCTTATATTTTCAGGTATATTTGATGGTCAGGATTATTAATACAAAACAGCATTTTCCATGCAAAAAATGTGGGATTCTTCATTCCAAAGTAAATTTATAAATGCTAAAATGTGTATATATATATATATATATATATATATATATATATATATATATATATGGTTTACTATTGAAAATGCGAACGGCACTTAGTCAGATAGTCGAACGTATAAGGTCGTAAACAAGGATGTCGAAGACAAAATAATCAATCTAGGAATGGTTTTAACATGGGTCAAGGTAGGTGTTCAGTATTATTCCCTACTACAAACATCTTCCCTACCTCAACCCATGTTAAAACTGTTCCTAGATTGATTACTTTGTCTTCGACATCCTTGTTTACGACCTTATACGTTCGACTATCCGACTGTCGCCCAAGTGCCATTCGCATTTTCAATAGTAAACCTATATATATAGATATGTATGTATATATATATATATATATATATATATATATATATATATATATATATATATATATATATATATGACACACTGATCATACTTATGTTGCATGCTTTCTTATTGATATTTTGTCCAATACTAAAATCCATCCAGATCAGACAGTTGTTAAATAGCTGCTCATAGTTCAGATAACATTGCTTCAAATCCTTTATTGAAGCTGGAGCAAGCTAATTATGGGGTACTTCAATACTTTGTACTCAGTCCAGTACTATTAGTATCTACATCACTAGCATGGTGTCCCATTGTGATAATGCAGCCCATTGTCAATGTGTAGATAATTCTACTATCCTACACTTATCCACATCTACCATGAATATTCAAATGGGATTGTAATATTCCGTTACTGAACTACATTTGTAGTTACAAAACATTAACCCAATCCTAAACCCAAACAACTTCCATTATATGAATCAGCCATTCATTCATTCATTCATTCATTCATTCATTCATTCATTCATTCATTCATTCAATTTCCTGATACTTGTTTTGCCCTGTACATGGTTTGAGGTAGTGAAAAATTACCCTGGCTCTCCAAGTGAGTAAGGCAGATAGCCATTCATGGATGGAGTGGCAGTCACACTGTATGCATGACTCTCAGCAATTTAAACACTCACCGATTCACCAATTAAAATACATTTGGAATGGGAAGGAACTTTAAGACTGTGGTTTAAACCCATGCAGTGCAAAAAGAACATGTAAGAACATGCAGAGTACACAAAGGAGATACCACAGATGGAAACCAAACCACAAACATAAGCAATGTGAGGTCACAATGCTAAATGCTACATGATGGCGATGATCATATTGATGCAACCCAAAACTCACCAAAGCAGGTTAGATCACATTCTCTACACATATGATCTGCAGATAATACTCTTATAGAGCTATTCAGTATAATAAAGTAGCAAGGAGTCTTGATAGAGCTTCACCAGAGGAGAAGAGGGGGAAAGCATGCCCAAAGGCAGGGAAGGGCTAGGACTGTGGTCGTGAGGGTCAGAACTTTGAATGTTGGCAGTATGACTGGTATAGGGAGAGAGCTAGCTGATATGATGGACAAAAGGAAGGTTGGTATATTGTGTGTGCAAGAGACCAGATGGAAGGGGAGCAAGGCTAGGTATATCGGAGGGGGGTTCAAATTGTTTTATCATGGTGCAGATGGCAGGAGAAATGGTGTAGGGGTTATCCTGAAGGAGCAGTTTGCTAAGAGTTTTTTGGAGGTGAAAAGAGTGTCAGATAGAGTGAAGTTTATGAAGCTGGAAATTGATGGTGTAATGATGAATGTTGTTAGTGCATATGCTCCACAAGTTGGGTGTGCGAAGGATGAGAAAGAAAATTTTTGGAGTGAGTTGGATGAAGTGGTGATGACTGTACCCAAGGGTGAGAGAGTGGTGATTGGAGCTGATTTCAATGGGCATGTTGGTGAAGGGAACAGAGGGGATGAGGAAGTGATGGGTAGGTATGGTGTTAAGCAAAGGAATGCAGAAGGTCAGATGGTAGTGGATTTTGCGAAAAGGATGGACATAGCTGTGGTGAATATGTGTTTTAACAAGAGGGAGGAGCATAGGGTGACATACAAGAGTGGAGGAAGATGCACACAGGTGGATTATATCTTATGTAGAAGGGCCAGTCTGAAGGAGATTGGAGACTGTAAAGTGGTGGCAGGGGAAAGTGCAGTTAGGCAGCATAGAATGGTGGTTTGTAGGATGACATTGGTGATCAAGAAGAGGAGGAGGAGTGTGAGGTCAGCACCAAGGATCAAATGGTGGAAATTGAAAAAGGGCAATTGTGAGGTGGAGTTCAGGGAAGAGTTAAGACAGGCACTGGGTGACAGTGAAGAGTTACCGAATATCTGGGTAACTACAGCAGAGCTAGTGAGGGAGATGGCTAGATAGGTGCTTGGTGTGACATCTGGAAAGAAGAAGGAGGACACGCAGACCGGGTGGTGGAATGAGGAAGTACAGGAGAGTATACAGAGAAAGAGGTTAGCGAAGAAGTGGGATTGTCAGAGAGATGAAGAAAAGTAGACAGGAGTATAAGGAGATGAGGTGCATGGCAAAGAGAGAGGTGGCCAAGGCTAAGGATAAGGCATATGAAGAGCTGTATGAAAGGTTGGACACTAAGGAAGGAGAAAAGGACCTCTACCGATTGGCTAGACAGAGGGACTGAGCTAGAAAAGATGTGCAGCAGGTATGGGTAATAAAGAATAATGAGGGAAATGTACGCACAAGCGAGGAGAGTGTGTTGAGCTGATGGAAAGAGTACTTTGAGGGGCTGATGAATGAAGAGAATAAGAGGGAGAGAAGGTTGGATGATGTGTGGATAGTGAATCTTGAAGTGCAGTGGATTAGCAAGGAGGAAGTAAGGATAGCTATGAAGAGGATGAAGAATGGAAAGGATGTTGGTCCAGATGACATACCTGTGGAAGCATGGAGGTTTTTAGGTGAAATGGCAGTGGAGTTTTTAACTAGATTGTTTAATGAAATCTTAGAAAGTGAGAGCATGCCTGAGGAACGGAGAAAAAGTGTTTTGGTACCAATTTTTAAGAATAAGGGTGATGTGCAAAGCTGTAGTAACTACAGAGTGGTTAAATTGATCAGTCACAGCATGAAGTTATGGGAAAGAGTAATGGAAGCTAGGTTAAGAAGGGAGGTGATGATTAGTGATCAGCAGTATGGTTTCATGCCAGGAAAGAGCACTAGCGATGCGATGTTTGCTCTGAGAGTGTTGATGGAGAAGTACAGAGAAGGTCCGAAGGAGTTGCATTGTGTCTTTGTGGACTTAGAGAAGCATATGACAGGGTGCCTAGAGAGGAGTTGTGGTATTGTATGAGGAAGTCGTGAGCGTCAGAGAAGTATGTAAGAGTGGCACAGGATATGTACCAAGGTAGTGTGACAGCAGTAAGGTCTGTGGTTGGAATGACAGATGTCTTTAAGGTGGAGGTGGGATTACATCAAGGATCAGCTCTGAGCCCTTTCTTATTTGCAATGGTGATGGACAGTTTGACAGACAAAATCAGACAGGAGTGCCTGTGGACAATTATGAATGCAGATTACATTGTGATCTGTAGTGAGAGTAGGGAACAGGTGGAGGAGACCCTGGAGATGTGGAGATATGCTCTAGAGAGAAGAGGAATGAAGGTCAGCAGGACTAAGCCAGAATATATGTGTGTAAATGAGAGGGAGGATAGAAGAATGGTGAGGATGCAGGGAGTAGAGGTGGCGAAGGTGGATGAGTTTAAATACTTGGGATCAACAGTTCAGAGTAATGGTGAGTGTGGAAGAGCGGTGAAGAAGAGAGTACAGGCAGGATGGAGTGGGTAGAGAAGAGTGTCAAGAGTGATTTGTGACAGACAAGTACCAGGAAGAGTGAAAGGGAAGGTATACAAGAGGGTAGTGAGAGCAGCTATGTTATACGGGCTGAAGACAGTGGCATTGACAAAAAGACAGGAGTCAGAGCTGGACGTGGCAGTGTTAAAGATGTTAAGATTTGCACTGGGCGTGACAAGGGTGGACAGGATTAGGAATAAATAAACAGGTTGGAAGGTTTGGAGACAAAGCCAGAGAGGCAAGATTACATTCGTTTGGATATGTGCTGAGGAGTGATGCAGAGTATAGTGGGAAAAAGATGCTAAGGATGAGGCTACCAGGTAACAGGAAAAGAGGAAGTCCTAAGATGAGGTTTATGGATGTGGTGAGAGAGGACATGCAGGTGGTTGGTATGAGACAGAAAGATGCAGAGGACAGGAAGAAATGGAAACACATGATCCACTGTGGCGACCCCAAATGGGAGCAGCCGAAAGAAGAAAAAAATTTATGAAATACACATTAAAAACAAATAAACTCCTAGGTTCACTGTATCAAGCCAAAACATTTCCACAAAAGTTAACACCACAAACCTTTGCAACTTCACTGATTCTCTATAAACTACTACACAACTTAATCACATTTATGACACCTCAAAGATGTCCTTCACTCAATTTGAAACAGTCAGGTTTGCTTCTAAAATTCTATGTAAAACTCACCACTGTCTTGTTTTACAAGAAATTCAGTTGCCCACTCTAAAAGTAAAATCCCTTATTCATAACTTTCAATAAGACTTTGCAAAAAAAATTGATTTTCATGACAGAAATTAATCTAAAAAAACATGCAGTCTCCAGACTGGTATAGGAAAACAGTTGGAGTTTAGATGTTTTCAGCCTTACATTTTATTATGGGTGATGTGGAGTGTGATGAAAAAAATCAAAAATACAAAATTGTTGGAGGTTACTATCCAGTGCAATTCATGTTAGCAGGACAACATTGTTTTGCTGAAATTACCTTAGACAGAGGTATGCTTCTATGATTGGAATTCATACACTTTTTAATGCCTATATCAGACACTTTTCTTGAACTTAATATTTTCTGATGACATTTATCAAACAAAAGTTCTTACAGTGCTGCAGCAAATGCACCAAGTGTATAAGTTCATAGGTAGGTACTAGGCTATCAGCCCTGGAGCCTATACAAGCCCAGCCAAAAAGGTACCCTGGCTTTTGCCACCCAAGAAAATTATTTTCCTGTGCCACTGTTGAGCAGAGCCACAGAGATGATCCCTGTGGTGAATTTCCTATTTCCCATCCAATCATCAAGATTTTTCTTGAAGAGTACTAATGAGGAGCTTTGTTTGATATAGATAGGTAGTTTATTCCAGAGCATGGGAAGTGTCTGGGACAGGAATACATAACTCAGGCATATTCTGTTTATTGCGGTGACGAGGTTTAGATCCCTAGAGCATGTAGCTCAGAGGGATTGGGATTTCTTTAAGTGGAGCATGTCCAACAGCTCTGAGTTTGACATAGCTTTGTATGTTAGGCAGAGATCACCTCTGAGCAGGCGATATGCGACGGAGTAAAGCTGGAGTTTTTAGAGACGGTCTGCGTAGGGCATCTGTTTGAGGCTGGTAATCCTCTTTGTGAGGTATTTCTGCGGCATTTACAGTTGTTGTAGATGTCTTGTGAGGTACATACCAAAAGGGACATTGTACTCTATAATGGGTCTAATGAGTGATGAGTAGAGGGGAACAATGACCTCTTTTTTTCTAGATGAGAAATCTTTTGTGATGAGGTGTACCACATAGAAAGATTTCCTGACTACTGTGGCGATGTGATTATCAAAGGAGGGACTACTGTCCACCTGTGTCCCAAGGTCTCTTATCACACTTTCAGTGTTAAGTATACTACCACCTATGTTGTAGTTCATGGGTACAGAGTTTTTACCAAAGGGGATAACAATGCACTTTTTGGCATTGAGCTTGAGGCCATGGCTTTGACACCAGGCATCTGTCTCAGTGAGGCCCTTTTGTAGGATGTCCACATCGTTAGGAGTTTCAATTATGACTCCTAGTTTGCAGTCATCCGCGAACTTTGTTAGCCAAAGACCTTCTGTGTTAGCCTGTACTTCAGATAAGTAGATACCAAACAGGAGAGGACCCAGGACTGAACCCTGTGGTACTCCACTTGTCATTGGTCTGAAGTCGGATTTGGAGTCTGCTACTTTCACAGTGTGGGTTCTGTCAGTGAGCCAGTTGGCAACCCATCTTGTGACATAGGGATTTATACCTAGTTTAGTGAGTTTATCTATAATTCCAGAGTGGGGGATGGTGTCAAAAGCCTTGACAAGATCTAGATAGGCTGTGTGAACCACCTTACCCTTATCTACAACTTTGGTGACTGCTTCAAAGAAGTCTCTCAAGTTTAGGAGACATGATCTGCCTTTTACAAATCCAAACTGGGTGGGGTCCAGAGTTTGGAGATTACCAATGTCTTTGTTTATAAGTTCCATGATGATACGTTACATGGCCTTGCATACCATGCTTGTCAGGCTAATCGGGTGGTAATTGCCGGGGTCCGTGGTGGCTCCCCCTTTGTGGAGTGGGATAACCATCGCTGTGCGCCATTCAGCAGGCACAAAGCCTGAGGTGAGGCTATGATTGAACATGGTATTTAGGTGGGGTGCCAGTTCGTTCTGTAGTTCATGTAGAACACAGCCTGGGATGTTGTCTGGTCCCATGAATGCTGTGTTCTTGGCTTTGGAGAGTGTGTTTTTTACCTGTGCAGCCATGATTACAGGAACTTTGCATTCTTTCTGTATAGAGATGGGCTCTTTAGGGGGTGAGAGGGGAGTAAAGTTAGCACTGAACCTATCTGCCAGGATGTTGGCAATATCAGTTGGGTCTGTATATTTAGTGCCATTGTTCTGTAACTCAGAGCAGATCTGAGTGTTGCCATTGAGATTCTTGACATAGCTATAGAATGATTTGTGGCTGTTTTTAGAATCAGTGGCAATTTTGTTTTTGTAACTAGCTTTGGAGGATTTTATCAGGGATCGCAGCTTCTTACTGAGGCTGACCAGTGAGCTCCTCCACTCGTGGGATTTTACTCTCTTTTGCAACAGTTTCTTCCTTCAGTTGTACAGTTTGTTTATGGCAGGGGACCACCACATTGGCTTCCTTTTTTTGGAGGATAGCATCTTGGTTCTTTTTGGGATAGCATGATCCATGCACTTATGTATGTGCTTATAAAGTGCAATTGTGTAGAATTCAGTAGTTGTAACTGTACTGTTCATCTGCATTGGTGTTATAAAGTTCACCACTTCTGTCTTTTATGAAGTATGAAGTTGGCTTTGGAGAAATTTTTTACCATGGTTTCCTTAATGGGGGGTGGGGGCATGATGTGGATATCTAGGGTAATTAGCTTATGGTCGGATTGGACCAATGAGGCATTGACTTCAGGTGTGGAACACTGGTCACTCATGTTGGTAATGACTAGATCTAGGATATTGTTGCCCCTGGTGGGGGTGTGGATAAATTGATCCAGGGCATTGGAGTTTATGAATTCCAGAAAGCGTTGAGTGAATGAGTTGGTACATGAGTAGTTTTCCCAGTTAATGGTGGGGTAGTTGAAATTGCCCATTATTAGGGTGTTTGGTTGAACCCTAATATTTTCCAGTACATCAAGAAAAGAGGAGTGGGGATCCTGGGGCATGGTGGGTAATCTGTAGCAAGCTACAATTTGGATTGCAGTTTTGCCCAGAGTTAGTTGCATTTGGATAACCTCAGCTGCATTATGCTGAGCAACTAGCCTGGAGGTGTGGATATCCTTAGTGAATATGGACACACCTCTGCCTTTGGTGTTCCGGTCCAGGTTAGATGGCCAAAAAGTGTGGTATGAGTTATAGCCTGGTAGTGCAGGGGTGATCTCTGGAGCCTTGAATCAGGTCTCAGTCACTGCACAGATGTCGATGTTCTCCATTTTAAGGAGTGCCTTGAGTGAGTGCATTTTGAGATTTAGACTTCTAGCATTGAGTAGCATTACCCTCAATTTTTGCTTGCCTGTTCCTGTTACGGTGGTGAATTTATCATTTGAACCTTGCCTAAGCAAGACACTATAGGTGCAGCAAGAACCTTAGCCAGTATCCAGAATCCCAGGGGTGACAGGTGCAGGCCATCTCTGGCAAAGCATCGTGGTCTGTCGACCATGTCATCCCAGGCAGACAGATACTGGATCCCTTTAGAATGGCACCAGAAGCTTAGCCAATTGTTGAAGTCAATCATTTTGTCCTTGTACTGCGGCATCATTCTGGGTGATGACAGAATGCTACTCAGGGCTAGTGTCATACCTGCCTAGGCTACAAGATTGGAGAACTCTTCCATGTCTCTTTTCATGTAGTCAAAGGAGGTACGTCTCAGGTCATTCACACCAACATGGACAATGACAGAGTCATATTTGTACTTGTTGTGGAGTGACATGAGTGCGTGGGTTATGTGGTGGATCCTGGCACCCAACAGGCAGCTGACAGTAACCTTCTCCTTGTTTAGTCTGGTGAGTGGGACATCAGTGTGCCTGACTATAGAGTCACCTATGACTAGTGTGTTGGGTACATTGTTTTGCCTTATTGGCTGTGGTTGAGTGACACACTGAGTCTGCGGGCTATGTGTCATTTGGGTTGTGTTGGGGGGGGGGTGGAGGTTGCTTGCATTTCTGCTTTGGAGGTCTCCATTGCTTGAGCAGATTATTAATGAGAGCCTCCATGAATGTTTTTGTGTTTCTATGTGTGGATTTTGGTGGTTTAGATTTAGTGAGACTATATGATGAGTGTGTTGTGGTGCAAGTATTTACCTTCTCCTCTTGACTGTCAAGTTCAGTCTTGATTGGAGAGAGCTTTACCTCCAGTTTGGCTAAATAATTATGAACTTAAGAGAAACTTTGAAACATCAAGTGAAACTTTTGCCATAAAAAATTAGAATGTTATGTGGAAAATATATGTAAACTACCAAAATGGTTGTATGTTTGATTAGTTCATTATTTTTGCAATGCAGTGGGTAGGAGATAGTTCCATTTTTTATGTTTTATTTCCTATAGTTGTACTTGTCGTTTTGGAGAAATGTAGTCTTTTGGGTGATGTTGAATTGTTTTGTGGGAGTGTTTTATGCTTATTTACCATTAAGGTAATGGAATAAGAAGATTTGGTTTTGCTTACTTGCTTATTTTTGTTACCATGATATAATTAACTTCTAATATTGTGTGGATGACATAATCACCCCTAAGATAGGTTCTGATATTTATACTTTGTACTACATATGCGTTTTCACTTCACCTCCTTTTGTGGTCAAAGTCTAGGATAAAAATCTATAGATATAACTTCCTAGGTCCATAGGTAACTACTAGGCAATCAATCTTCAGTCCTTTATAAGCTAGCCAAAAAAAAATCAAACATTGCCTCTACCCAAAAGGAGGACTAGTCAAGATAGACTGGGGGAGAATTTGAGGTTGCCCATCCAATTATCTAGGTTTACCTTGATGGTGGCAATGGTTCTGCTTGACATAAACTAGAAGTCTGTTCTAGAGCTGAGGGATATGTTGAGATATGAATCTATCATGCCAAAATGCCTTAGTTATATACTGATGAAGGTTTAGTTCCTTTAACAAAGTATTTGATGTACCATTAGGTCTGCAAAGGGAAATGAGGTCAAATAAGTTTGGATATTTCATGGTTTGAAAGGCTAGACACAGATTTCCATGGAGGAGTCTGGTAAGAGACTGAGTAAAGAAAAAGAGCTGCCTGGTTCTCCTTATAACTAAGATTTTTGAGGTTGTTGATCTTTTTAGTAATGAATCGCTGAGGTGTTTCAAGTTGTGTGATATGTTTAGACAAATATATGCCCAAGGGTGCATTATATTCAATAACGAGTCTGATAAGATATGAGTACAGGTGAATTAAGGTTTCTTTGTATCTAGTGGAGATGCCATTTAAAATTTGAGTCTATACTGAATCAGTGAATGCTTAAAAAAGCGAACGCTGATTCATCGAACCTAGTTAATTGAACGCTGACAATCCCGAACACACGGAACAGCGATTTTTTCCCATAGAAAAAAAATCGCTGTTCTACAAAAAAACAAAAAAAAACAAACTTAAAACAGTATTTAATGTCTGGGGCTTCACCCCCACACCCCTTTACTTAAATATACCAACTCTGAGATCGCATCACAGTGGATGTAACGGCAAACTCCCAAAACCGGCCCAGTGATTTTTTTCCCTGAGAAAAAAGTTGCTGTTCCAAGTATTTGGGATTGTCAGCATTCGCTCAGATAGATGAATCAGCATTTGCTCTTTTAAGA
Source organism: Protopterus annectens (assembly GCF_019279795.1). Taxonomy (NCBI): domain Eukaryota; kingdom Metazoa; phylum Chordata; order Ceratodontiformes; family Protopteridae; genus Protopterus; species Protopterus annectens. The sequence goes on from NC_056735.1 coordinate 1,961,450,992, forward strand.
ATTCACTGATTCAATATCGACCCTAAAATCTGACCTAGATAGAATGCCTTCCAAAATACTGTGGAGAAGTGATGGTGAAATGATAAGGAATTATCAACAAGGGTGCCTAGATTCTTTACATCTATGTCCGATTGGATGCATCACCTATTTGATAAGTGAAACTTTTTTTTACTACAATGAATAATGCCCAGATGTTCTACATTTCATTTGAGACCATTGACTTTGCACACATTGCTAACATGTGATCTAATCAATGTTGGAGCAATTGTGAGTCAGTTAAAGATTGAGTAACAACACTCACCTTGCAGTCATCTGCAAAGTAGGCCAGGAGTGCTGTCCGGAAGATCTCAGAAATTGATACCAATAGGAGAAGGTCAGAAACTAAGCCCTGCAGTACATCACCATTAATGTTTTTGCAGTGTAGCACCTGCAGCTCTAACCACATGCGTTTTGTCAAACAGCCATTTAGCTATCCACTACACAATATAAAGATTTATATAAATATGTACAAGTCTGTCACTAATGTCGGCATGAGGAGTACTTTCCCTTCCCTTGTGAAGGTATAACTATACTGTATGCATTGTATAGCCAATATAAAACTGCTTTGGTTACTTTTTCATAGAAATTAATGAGGTTAAGGAGGCAGGACTTTCCTTTGACAAAGTCAAATTGATGAGGGTCCAGGGTTAAGGGATTTTCATTGTCCGTATTAATGAGGTCTGCGATAGTGTGCTCCATAACTTTACATATGAGGTTAGTGAGTATAATGGGTCTATAGTTACCAGGGTCTATGGTTTGGCCACACTTGTGTAAAGGCATTGCAAAGGCTGTTTTTCAGTACCCAGGAATGTAATCAGTGTAGAGCTTAGATTAAAGAGATTAAGGGGGGTCAGAAAGTCTAGTGGGTATGTTATCAGGACTCATGAATGAAATATTCTCAGGTTTTGAGAGGGCTGAGATAACTTGATTCATAATAATTAAAGTAAGTCCTGGGATAGTAGAACCTGTGGAATAGCTATAATTGTGCACTGTATTTGTTAGCTATGATGTTAGCTATATCTTTTTTATCAGATAGTGTAATATTTTTTTGTGGACTAGCTCAAAACATTGTTACGTTGTTGGATATTAGTTCTTAACGTCTTGACACAGTAAACTAATGATTTGTAGTTGTTTTTGGTTTTAGTGACATTGTAAGTTCATACACAGCTTTCTGTTTCCTATTGATTCCCTTAAATACTTTATTAGTTTGCTTTAATGTGCTCTTAAGCTAGATAGAAAAATACATCTTATAAGCATTAAGCAGTTTCCTCCTCTTGTTATATAATTTATTTATACTGGTATTCCACCACAGGGGTTTGTTTAAAAAAATATATTTTATTTGGTGTGTATAAGGACTACCTTATCACTGCAACTAATTAAGTGGAAGTAAATGTCAAAGACATAGGTAGCAGCTTTAGCAATGGGATCTTCTGGAAGAGAATTATAACAGAATGTATTTAAATCATCAAGTAGCTGAAGAAGGTTTGGTTTTGAGAAATACCTTAACACAAATCTATTTAGAGGGGAAGTAACACCCATTTTAACGGAAAAGGTAACTAAATTATGATCTGATTTAACAAGGCAAGATGATACCTATGGAGATATGCAAGAAGTGGCCTATTTGTGAGAACTATATCAAGGATATCTGTGCCCCCAGTAGAAATGGTAATTATTATTAAAGGCAGTTAGCATTGATAATGTCATAAGTGCTTGGTATACTGACTATTAGCATTGTAGGTAAGCCAGTTTATTAATAGATAATTGAAGTCTCCTACTAGAAATGCTTTGGATTTAATGGGAATTTCAGCTAATGTGTTAAGGTAATTATCATGCTCAGACAGGCTCACAGAGGGTGTTCTGTAGTTAACAATGAAGTAATAATTAGTCTTGTTAGCAGTGATTTTAACTTCCAAGAGTTCAAATGTGGTGTAGATATCGATATACAGGTAGATATAGATATAAGTAAAGATATAGATATAGATATAGATATAGAAACAGAGCTAGATATCATTTACAGTCAGTTTGCTTTTCTGAAGCCAGTAAAAGCAATTTATTTAAAGTGGTTGTATCTTAGCTGTTATCAAATATGGAGCTTTAGATGTATGGTGAGAGTACAGTCATTCACATATCGGAGCTCCCAACCTCTTTACTCCCAAATTATGTACAAATCCAGATATAATCACTAACATTTTTTAAAACATCAATATTATTAACTTCAGAAGTTGGCAGAATAATAGAATGTCAATTATCATGCTTTTTTCTGAAGTAAAATAAGACTATAATTCTAAATATTGATATATTTATCAAATTGTCTCTTGCTGCAGAATTTCAAGCCTCTGTTTCTCACCCTAGCCCTCAAAAGACCATAAGAGTTACAAGGCAACCAAGCCCCAAGACCATTTCCTTCTCACCGACACCCATCCTTAGGCCTTGCCACTCTGTTCAGCGAGGGCCAGGCCAATCATACAGGAGTGAGTTAGTGAATACCATCCAGTTTTCCAATTCTTTTATAAAGCCAGCCAGTATGCAATACTGCTTAATTTGTAAGGAGTTTGTTCCACAAAAGTGGTAGGCTCTGCATGGCAAATCAATGAAGAAGGAATAGCCTAATTCACCCACCATTAACTTAAGACCTTACTCAAGCTAATAATACTCTTCATGCTTAACCCAGTAGCTCATCACCAGCATTCTGGTTATGCTTTCACCTCCTCCTCTTTATCTTATCAAACTACCTTTCTTCTAAAACAAACTCCAATTATTTGCTTCTCCTCTTTGCTTAAACCCTTCCTATGTCTGTCTTGTTACCTAAATTGTGTATAGTGTATATTTTTGTATATATATCCTAACTCAATCCTGTATTATGATACAAGGTTGCTATAGTTCTAGCACTGTCACTTTATCTAGTTTAACTTTCTCTGTCATGATAAGTCATGCTTGACATGTAATAGTTGTTATGACTGCATTTTTGTACAACCCCAAGCTGAACCGAAAAATGGTCCACATGGATTAGAGTTCTACTGCGATTAACAAATAGAAAATAGATAAAACATAAATAAATAAATAAATAAATCTTGCTCATACATTTTTTTCTTTCTGTATCGGAATAATATTTTCATATCCAGCTTTCATTGTTTTTGCTGCCTACTATAATTTTATTTTGCATACTTGGTTGATGGGAGGAAGATTGTTCTCTGATAAGGCTGAAGAAATACGAAGTAGAATGCTTATCCTGCATATTCTACTTAACCTTCTATTTTTACCATCATTTCCTTCCCAAATAACTCAAAACTGCCTAGGCTTGTCAAATAGATTAATATAGGTCTGGCTTGCAAATGGTTTAATATCACATTATTCTGTATAGTGAGGAACATAACTGTCCTTCCTGACTGGAAAAAAATGTCTGTGTTGGTGTTGGGAATAATCTGGGCTGTGCTGCAGCTCAGTTTGTTTCTTCTAAGAGGCTCATCCCACAGGTAATATGACTAATTGATTCAGGTGGAAAGGTTTTAAATTAATGTTGCACTATGTTGTTACTGTACTACTGACTAGAGTGTGGAGATGGCTACTGTGATGTCTAATAAAAGACAACTGGTGTTGGCATATCAGTCTGAAGCTGTACTGCCTAGGTTGTTTTATGGTACAAAGTATGTAATCAGCAATGTCTATAGCCTAAACATTCAAGTGAGTTTTTTAGTGTCTATAGAATATAAGATCACCAAAATGTCATCTTCAATTGTTTTTTTTTTTAGGGGATGACTGAAACACATGCCAAAGTGAAGCTTAGACTGCACATTACAGCCAATTAATATGTGCTGATTGGGCAACAGGAAGAATCAGTTGAATTTTGTACAGTGACTGGAATTCTAAGCACAACATATCAAGAAAAAAAATAAGCACACTTTGGCTTTTGTTAAGTATGAAACCAGATGAGTTTCATATCACAATCTTCTTCTTCTTCTTTCGGCTTTCTCCCAGTTAGGGGTTGCCACAGCGGATCACCTGTCCACTCATGATTGGCAGTGGAGTTTTTTATGGTGTCGAGTTGCCAGCCCAGCACCCAACCTTACACATGCACGCACTCACACCTAGGGCCAATTTAGAGTGTGCAATCCACCTACAGCATGTCTTTGGGATGTGGGAGGAAACCGGAGCACCCAGAGGAAACCCACACGACCACAGGGAGGACATGCAGACTCCGCACAGAAGGCACCCCAGCCAAGGATCAAACAGGAGAACCTCTTGCTGTGAGGCAGTTTCATATCTCAATAGTGTTGCTTAAAAAAATAATTGTGGTTAATTCTTCACAGATGCTTCTCAGGTCTTTCAGTATCAGATCTTAAGCTTTTAAATATGCAGCATTTAATGCTTTTTGTAGCATGTACCAAAATCTACATTACAGGATTAGGCAGATGTCTACTCTGTTCAAGAGACAATAAGTTTGTGCCTAGAGATCATAGTGTCTAATCCCTAAAAGGTAGAATTATGTGGGATACCATTTAAACTGTGGGGAAGTGTAGAGGCTTGTAGCTAAGCAAAATGCCATAGTATAAAAATATAGAAACTTAGTGCAATAAAGTGGTCCTAGATCATTACAAGAGACTTTGGCAGTAATGTCGATATAAAGAGAAAACCATGCCAGATAAAAGTGGAGTATAGATACTGAAATTTGTAATCTCTCAATGGCAGGCATAAGAAAGCCCAAGCAAATTCTTAATTCATTAGGTGACTCCTTCCACACCTCCACTAAACATACCTTCAGTTAAAGGCCAATATCAGGAGAATTGCATTGGCATCCCAGGAGAATAACAAAATGCTTTGCATATTTCTAAATTTCCCCAATATTTGAAGTGAAAAAAAAATGTGATCAGCAATAAAGAGAACAGAGTCTAGTCCCTGATCTAACATTTTAAGTTTAAATGGAAAATTCAATATTGGAGATAATCTTTAAAATGGATTTTCACCTTATTTCTAACATATTAAATAACTGCATTTCATTATGTGAATATTTCATCTGGTTGCAGACATTTATTGTAGATAATGTGCTCTGTAAAGTTAATCAATATACTAAAATGTGACATCTTTCTGATAATTGTACATGTTATGGAGTTTTCTCATATGATTTATTAATCATGCAGATTCCATCATTCAGGGTATACTGTAACAGAAGGTTTTCTTTTTGCAAGTACAAGACCTCGATTACAAGAAAAAAAAAACTTTAATCAAAAGGAGTAAAGTGAATATTGATACTCACTGTATTCTTCTAAAATACTTTTTGTAGGGACACAATGCCTAGCATCCATTACCCACCTGCAATTTATATATACTATCTCCAACACTTAAATGCCTCAGAGAAAAAGCAATACTAAGGGGTATTATAATGTTAAATTTAAAATGCACACTTTTTTGGACTTTCATATGTGATGATATTCTTGCCAGTTTGCCCCAGTTTAACAAATACAACTTGCAATTGCTAAACAAAAACGTATTACCTGGTGCAGCATATCTGTCTTCCAATATTTCGTATCTCTTGGTAGCCTTATTTTTTGCTCTTGGACAGAATGTTGCAGAACATGATGTATAGTCAGCTGACTTACAGATAGGATATGTCCCTGTTATTTTCCTGTCCTTGACCTTGAACCCATAACTAAAGGCATAAATATTCTTTGCCCTTCCTGGACTTTAACCATTAGCTCCCTGCTTTATTTTTTAATTCAACACTGAATATTAATTTACTAAGTTATTATTTTGTTGTTTTCTCCACCAGCCAGACAGACATCTCACCCCTTATACGTAGCTTTGGGTCGGTGCTTCTACCTTTGTTTAATTGAAATGCCGAATGGTTCTCTGCACTTTAATACTAGTCATCCAAAGAATCTCTATGAAAAGCATTTGATAACATAAAATAAAAAGAATGAAACTAAGTAATGTTCAGTTCTGCATCTGTACCTTGTTGGATAATTTTGGATATTGTGCTTAAGTATTTTCAGTTTCGGGTTTTGGTACCTGGATTTTGTGATGTAGAGTAGTATGCTGGGAGATTCAGTCCTGAACCAGGCATTTCAAACAGGACATCATTCATGCTAAATCCTCTTCACATGCATCTTGTAAGAAGACGGATCAGGTACAGCACAGCCTGTTTATCTAAAGATATCATTCAGCTAGAGATGGTTTAAAAGGATCTCAGTAAAAGAAGTGAGGTGAATGAATAAGTTACTGACATCTCTCTCGCTCTCTCTCTCTCTTTCCATTTTCTTTTAAGTGATTTCTGATTACCTGTATTTAGTCAGTAATGTTCTGTTTGATCAAGTATTTCTAGAAATAGCTTCCTGGTGAAACTTCAAAAGCTTTTTGATCAAATCAAAAACAAAGCTCACAAAATCTCAACATCAGTCAAGTGAAAACCAAAGTCAGGATAAGAAAACAGAAACAAAAGATTTTTTTTCATGGAAACAAGTCACTTGCTACCTATGTATATAAACTATTAGATTGCACTATATCAGGGAAAAGAGAAATCTGAGAGACAGTGCAATTTCAATCTCCAGTATCAAATTCTTGATACCACATATTAGCAATTAATAACGTCACTGTGTAACTAGCTAGTAAGGTGATTTAAAGACTGACATTTATTTTAATAACTACATCTAACCTAAACAATGCCAGGAGGAAATAGAATGCATGGTAGTACACAGCTTCAAATAGATACCAGTACCAAAATTATGTTTTGTGATCCAATAACTACAAGGGCTCTAGATCAAAATTATTTTGTAGATACAACAAAGTGTACACTGAAATGAAGGTAAGACAGTAGTATGGAAGATACAAGCTATAAGAAAGGAGTAATAGCTTCTAAGCCTGGTAATGATCTTGGCACCAGCATTTGATTTCTCTCTGTCTCGTAAATTGATTTTACCTGTCTTATAGTTAACATCCTGTTGTGCATTCTGAATATTGATTTGAACTGGGATGGCCTGACCATCAGGATTTGCTCTTTGTCTCAGACTCCTGCTATACATAACTTCTTTTTTATCTGTACTGCTCACATGTAGCAGTTTTATGCAAAATAAATAAATATAAATACAATGAAATTGGCTTACATGTTTTTACTCCTTGTTCTCTTCACTTACATCTCAAAATTTTAATTATAAATAATAAGAATGTGGAGCTAGACAGAACTTGTTTTATTTTAAGAACTTAACACAAATATGAATCCAAGTGCTTACACAACCAAATGCATGTAACCACACACACACACACACACACACACACACACACACACACACACACACACACACACACACACACACGCACACAAAGTAGCAGACATTATACACACACTAGCTGACATTAGCTGAAATTTACAAGATGCAGAGGACAGGAAGAAATGGAAACAGATGATCTGCTGTGACAACCCCTAATGGGAGAGGCCGAAAGAAAAATAAGAAAAATAAGCTGCCATTAACTCAAATTTAGTTTCACTGTCTTGCATATAAGGAAAGGAAAGTAAAATTGCAACACAGATGCATAGCTGCAGTCAGCTCTGCTCCTTCTGTCATAGGTTCATAGGTGTGTACTAGGCTAATGGCCCTGGAGCCTATATAAGCCTAGCCCGAGAAGATTCCCTGGCATAATGCCACCCGAAGTTAGTTCCCGGTGCCCCTGTCAAGCAAGGCCACTGAAGTGATCCCTGGGGATGAACTTCCTATTGCCCATCCACTCATCAAGATTTCTCTTAAAGAGGGCTAATTAAGTGCTCAGCTTGATTTGAATGGGAAGTTTGCTCCAGAGTATGGGAAGTCTCTGGGTTAGGAACCTGTCCCTCCAGCATGTTCTGTTTATTGTGGTAATGAGGTTTATGTCCCTGGAGCGTGTGGCATGGAGGGATTGGGATTTCTTTAGGTGTAGCATATCTAGCAGTTCTGGGTCAGACATAGCTTTGTAGGTCAAGCAGAGACTGCCTCTAAATAGGTGATAAGAGATAGGGTATAGCTGGAGTTTCTTGAGTCTGTCCATATAGGGCATGTGTCTAAGGCCTAAGAACCTCTTAGTGAGGTATTTTTGTGGCCTTTCCAGTTGTTTTAGGTGTCTAGTGAGGTACATACCAAATGAGGCATTGTATTCTATAATAGGTCTAATGAGGGATGAGTAGAGAGGGATTATGACCTCTTTCTTCCTGGCTATGTGCCACATAGAAGGACTTTCTGACTACACTGGCAATGTGGTTATCAAAGGAGAGGTTGCTGTCAACCTGTGTTCCCAGGTCTCTTATCACACCTTTGGTGTTTAGTGGACTATCGACTATGTGGTAGTTCATGGGCACTGAATTTTTCCCAAAGTGCATGACAATGCATTTTTTGGCATTGAGCTTAAGGCCATGGTTCTGGCACCAGTCATTTGTGTCAGTGAGGCCTTTTTGTAGAATGTCTATAATAATGGCTCCCAGTTTGCAATTATCTGTGAACTTGGTCAGCCAGAGTCCCTTTCTGTTGGCTTGAACTTCAGAGAAGTAGATGCAAAACAGGAGAGGACCTAGGACCGATCCCTGTGGGACACCAGTTGTAACTGGTCGGTAGTCAGATTTGGAGTCCGGTACTTTCACAGTGTGGGTTCTATCAGTGAGCCAGCTGGCAACCCATCTTATGACATAGAGGTTTATGAATAGTTTAGTGAGTCTATCTATGATTCCTGAGTGAGGGATGGCGTTAAAAGTCTTGGCAACATCTAGGTAGGTTGTGTGAACTACCTTGCAATCATCCACAACTCTGGTGACAGAATTGAAGAGGTCTAGCAGGTTGGGCAGGCATGATCTATCTTTCACAAACCCAAACTGCATGAAGTCCAGAGTTTGGAGAGTCCCTATGTCCTTATTTATAAGGTCCACGATGATGCGCACCATAGCCTTACATATCAGACTTGTCAGGCTAATGGGGCAGTAGTTCCCAGGGTCTGTAGTTGCTCCCCCTTTGTGGAGTGGGATGACCATAGCAGTGTGCCATTTGGTAGGAACAAAGACTGAAATTAGGCTGTGATTGAACAGGGTACTCAGGTGTGGTGTCATATCACATTGTAATTCATATAGAAAACAACCAGGGATATTATCAGGTCCCATGGAAGCTGTATTCCTGGCTTTGGACAGTGCGGTTTTTACCTGTGCAGCCATGATAATAGGGACGTGGCATTCCTCAGTTATTGTGAGAGGGACTTTAGGGGGTGAAAGGTGGGTAAAGTTTGCACTGAACCTGTCAGCCAATATATTGGCAATATCAGTCGGTTCTGTATATGTATTGCCATTGTGTTGTAACTCAAAGCAGATTTGAGTATTGCCATGTAGATTCTTGACATAACTATAGAATGCCTTGTGTTTGTCTTTAGAATCTGCAGCATTTTTGTTTTTGTAGCTAGCTTTAGTGGATTTGATGATGGATCTAATTTTTTTGCTGAGGCTGACAAGGGAGATTTTCCAATCTTGGGACTTCACCCTTTTTTGCAACAGTTTTTTTTCCTTCTGTTGTAGTTAGTTTATGGTGGGGGACCACCAGATTGGCATCCTTTTTTTGGAGGACAGCATCTTTGTTCTGTTTGGTATGGCCCGTTCCATGCACTTGTGTATGTGCTCATACAGTGCATTGGTGTATGATTCAGTCATGCACCTATTTTCCATTTGCATGGGTATCGTGAAGTTAGCCACCTCTGTTTTTAGCAGTCCAAAATTGGCTTTGGAGACATTTTTTACAGTGGTTTCCTTTGGGGGGGTGAAGTTGGGATGTGGATATCCATGGTGATTAGCTTATGGTCAGATCTGACCAGGGAGGAGTTGATTACTGGTGTAGAGAAATGGTCGCCCATGTTAGTAATGACCAGGTCAAGGATGTTTCTATCACTGGTGGGGTGCAGGTGTTAACCTTCTCCTGTTGACTGGCTAAGCCAGTCTTGGCTGGAAAGTGCTTGGCTTCCAATTTGGCTGTATATGTGCATCTCTCACAAGTCATAGTGTTGGAAGGTAAGAGGAGAGGGCTGTCTGTGTACATGAGGCAGTTGCTACATTGCCTCAGGATGCCCAAGTTCATCAGGTTGACAAGAGAAAGCACAGAGAACTGACCTTTAGACATGCCTGGATATGAGCTCAATATATTACGTACTGAAGCCTTTTACAGGGAAAATGTCACTCAAAGTGTCTGAGTCTGTACAGAGCACTGACAAACACTTGAGGGGAAACTAATACATAGACTGTGAAAATTTAAAGATGAAGTATTTAGGCAGATATTCTGAAATAAGGAAGAAATCAGGCAGTACTTACTGAAAATAAAGAATTAGCTTGTCAAGAATGATAAAAAGAGGGGAATCGCATGATTGGCTACTGTCTGGCTACTACTAATGCTGGTCTCAGCACAGATTCCCTTTGTTGGGATACAATACTCCTTTGCTTCTTCTCTCACCTGAAGCAAAATGTTAGCACCAATCCCAAGAAGAGAAGCAGGCCATGGCCAGTTTGGTGATCCATAGTCTTGTCCCAGATGATGTAAGGATCTGCAGGCTTGTAGCCTTTTTCTGGTAGATGCCTCAAATAGAAACCAGACCAATCAGGTATGTTAAATACAGACACTCACTTTCCAACCAGAAAGAGTCAGGAATCAATGCACTCTGCTCCTACTCTCACCAGGATCAGAATATAAGCACATATTCCAAGCTGTCATCTATAAAGCAGTTATTAAGCTTTCTGGTGATCAGCAATCTCCAGGAAATAATGTAACTGCACTCCTTCTCTCACCAGGAGAAAACAGAAGCACTAATCCCAAGATGACTACTGAGAGGCAGAATATGAGCTCTCCAATAACTAGTGGTCTTGCAATAGACGCTTAAAGGTAAGATGAAAAAAAATGTTTTATCCTAAACTCTGCAGTGTGTACTAGAGGAGTTAGATGTGAAAGTAGGTAACTTAAGTTTTACCTATTTAAAAAGTTAAGTTTTAGTGTAGAGTCACTATTTTTAAAACAAAAAGATAGATTGAAAGAGGGTGGTCACTTTTTATTCTGGCACCATGGAATACAGTAGGATGCCCAATAAATATTCATGACTGCAACTGAGTTTACATATTCAAAAAGGTGTCATTATAATTTAGTCTACCTACTAATTTTTATTCATGTACTAAATCAATGCTATTTTATGTCTACCTCATTATGTACAGCTACACTACAAAGCATCATAATAGAGACGAATAAAATATTACAAGAATAATCAATAAAACATTATGTAGCCTGAATAGAGTTTTTGAGTGGGCGTGTATTTATAGAAGAGTTTTTACTTTGTATTTTACACTTAATGGACATATTTATTTTACTGAATGATGGCTGGTCATGACTCCCCACATCCATCTTTCTGTGAAATACGTTAAGCTATTTCACTCATTTAACTGTCAGTGTACTGTATGTATGTTTTTAGGATACTGAAGTTAGATTATTCTTGAACAGATAAAATGCTGAGTTTTACTTTAATTTCAGGAGAACTTCAGGTTAATGTGTTAATCTCTTGTTTAACCTTTAAATATGTTCACTGTTGATACGGCTGATAATTAATTTATGTAGTATTTCTTCCTATCTGCTTTGCCTATATCACAGAACCCTTTAATGACTAATTTATGCAATATTCCTTCCTATCTGCTTTACTCAAAGCACTGAACTCTTTGGTACATATTTCAGATGTTAGCTGTCAAGCTAGATATTGTGCCAACATCTATGTAAATATTAAGTGAAGTAATATGTGTGCCTTCATGGCACTACTCCATCTCATTAGTTTTATCAAATACTCAAGTACTCAAGACAATTAACCTGATGCACTCAGAGATAATGATTCTGTAATCAGTTTTCACTGATGTCAGTCTGATTTATCATGCTCTAATCACTATGCAAAACTGATTACACAAACAAACATTCGATGAATCTTTCCAAATTCCAATACCTAGAAGAGTCATTCTCCCTGACATATATTTGCTATGTACATTTGTTTATTTAAAATTGCCTTTCAGATACTAATAGTGTCCCTTGTATAAAGAATAATGCATTTTTTTTAATTTTTCAGATTTTAGATATTTACTTACCATTTTTACTGCTGATCTATTTTTTATTCAAACACTTTTTGGGTAAGTAAGTTGAATGTATATGCATGTGTGTGTGTGTGTGTGTGTGTGTGTATGGGTATGTATATGTGTGTGTAAAGATGCTTGCTTGTATATGCTGCATTGGTGTGCCTGCTTCTGTTTGTATTTAATCCAGTTTGTAACAGAAAGTAATGGTCTTCCTCTCTTTATTTAAAATCATAGACTCTTCCCTTATATAGCTTCCTCTGTACCACTGCTGTAAACTTCAGATGTGTATCGACATCACAAAGTCACATTTTTCAGGAATACACATGATGTTCAGCTCTTTAATTGTCACTTGTTCAATAACAAAAGACACACCCATTATATGAGTGATATGATTTTGTGTATTAACACTCAAGGTTTTAGGTCAGACAGATCTTGTGTGGCACTAATATTGGTTGCCATCTACTTTAGGGCATTATCAGTTACACCATGTGGACATGATAGGTTCCCTAGGTGTAGGTGTGTTAACATTTGAAATGCTGTCATGTTTTGATAACTATGGAGAGTGTGCATAATTAAACCCAATGCAATTAAAATTGTACAAAATGGAAACAGATTAAATTGACATGAGTGTGGCACCACATTTAATGCACAGTTTATAACACATTCTCATTAAGATATAATTGTCCTCTAAATTTTGCTACTCCTCATGAACTAATAAAACTGTGTCCTTCACTTTAATAATCAGTGTCAGCTATAATATGTTGCATACAAAGTTACTGAAAATAGAGTAATGCAAATTACAAAATACAAAACTAAAAGCACTACATTTGTTTTGTGTGACAAGATATAGAAGTAAAACCACTACATTTGTTTTATGTATAAATGTCAGAGACAGGGCCTGCCAGTACTGCTTTCTTTATCTCTGGTGACTGGCACTAAATAACTTTTGACCATTGTAATTTATCCTTTGTTGACTGGGTTAGTCTTATTAGACTACTAGCCTCTTTTTATGGGAGACCCAAGGTTGTATTTATGCTACTAGGTGAAATTTGACTAGGGTTTCAAGGAACTTCCTCTACTTTTGGCAGTAGAGGGAAGTATTTGTGTGTGACACAACTGACTTCCTGATCCTGTTTCAGGCTATGGTTGCCACCTTTTCAAATGCCCAAAGTGGAACATTTTCTGTAAAAATGTCAGATTTTGTAGGACAAAACATACCCATGCCCATTGCAAAGTACAGAACTTTACTGTTTAGCACAAATAAAATCTTTTTCTTGTAGCATTTGAGTTGCTTATGCTATTTCATATAACATATAGATGTTTCACATACAAAATAATGGTTTTATGTAACTCTTAAAGAAAACTTAGGAAATATTTTTGTCCTAAAATCTCAGGACATTTGCTAATTTTTTAATTTTTTTACAGGACACAACTGCCCAAAGAGGGACTGTCCCTCGCAAAGTAGGACAGGTGGTAACCCTTCAGGCATGGAGGTGGCCTGGAGAAACAGGGAGAAAACATGACTGATTAAGCTTGTGCTGAAACTGGAATGAAAGTTACTGAAAATGTAGTTGAAATGGTAGAATCCCTACCAAAGGTTTTTTTCTGATGATGTGGGTGCAGAAAAAACAATGACATTGGAGAAAAAGAAGATTGTGAAGGAAAAGGAGATTGTAGCTGACACAGAGATGGATTCAGAGGAAAGCTTTCAGAGGATATGGTTTGAAAGAGATACAGTTACCTCTGAAAAATACATAATTATAACCCTCCAATCGGGGGGGGGGTTGTGGGATGATTATTTGGAAGAAAGGGTAACCCAAAGTGAGCCAGAAAATGGACCAGTAATTTCTGGGAGTAACATCATGGAAAAAATAGAAGAAGAAGAGACTGTGAAGAGAAAAAGTTCCAGAGACACAACTTATGTCCAAACTGTTGAAGAAGGAACAAAGAAGAAAGAAAATATAAGAGAAAGAAAAAAGAAGTATACAGTACATGTGAGCAGTAAAAAAAGAAGAAAGTTTGGACAGGTATGAGGTTTGGGACTCTGTCATAGCACCTCTGGGTGTCAAATCAAAACAGGTAAGAGTATTTATTTTAATTAATAAAAAGACATTTTGTGATTTGATATTTGAGACTACGCAGGCCATTGAAAATGTTTTGGGTGCATATGAACAAAAAAATATTTATCGATGGTCAAAATATGTGGTGCAAGCATTTTACAAACAAAAAAAGAATAATGATCCAGTTTAGAACTGAAGTTGAAGAAAAAGAACTGAAAGAGCATTTGTTAACTATATGTAAAGAAGTAATGGAAACTACAAAAATACATGATGAAAAAGGACTATGGACTGGGGGATGGGAATGTGGAGTAACACTGAAAATGGAAAATGATAATGTTATACATGTACCTAGTATTATTGATGTTCATGGTAATAGGGGTTTTGTGAAATACAGGGGTCAACCAAAGACTTGTTGTTTTTGTGGAAAATTAGTATTTAATCAATGAATGTAATAAAAAAAGATGTTATTTATGTGGTAAAACAGGGCATAATGGAAGAAAATGTGATTTAAAGTGCAAAAAAAAAATGGCAATACTGGTCATTCACAGATAGAATGCGAAATGAATGTGCAAGAAAATGAAAATGAAAATTAAGTTATACAGGGGAAAGAGAAAGAAGAATGTGTTACACAAGAAAATGTACAAAAATATATGACTGATAAAGAGGTTATACATGAAGTTAAAGAAAGTAACAAGGAAAAAGAAATAGAGGAGGCAAGCGATGAAGAAGCTTACTGGTGTACATTAACAAATAAAAATAATTCAATAGGGAAAAGAGTTAAAGAAAGGAAAAGACATTTCAAAAAATATAATAGAGAAAATAAGAAAGGAAAGGGACAAACATTTTGTTATACTGACTGTTCTTAGAAGCTGAAAATAACTTTAAATGTGAACAATATGAAAAACTCTTACGAGGGGAATAGGTATATTATAACGGTGTGCTGCAGTAGTTGTATATATTATTGTTTTAGAAGATATCAGATTATTAACAGAGGAAAAAGAACACAAACTGAAAATCTTTGGAATGCTACATTAGTTGGGACAGTGCAGTGGTGCAGCAGTAGTGTGCTGGTGCCTCACAGCAAGAGGTTCTCTGGTTCAGTTCTCAGCTGGAGTGCCTTCTGTGTGTAGTCTGCATGTCTTCCCTGTATCAGTGTGGGTTTCTTCTGGGTGCTCTGGTTTCCTGCAACATTTCAAAGACATGCAGATGGAGTGTTTCTCCCTGGGCCTCCACTGAAAATTGGCTTCATTCCAAGTTGGACTTTCCTGGTAAACAAATATTAAATAAATAAATAAAATAGTTTGGAACATGGGGAAAGAAACATGCTCAGGCATATGTATATTATGTCGAGAAAGCATTAAAATATGAGATGTAACCATAGTGGAACTAGGGCGAATTATGGTAATAGACTTGAGACAGAAAAAATATGTGTATAGAATTATAGCTTTATATGCATATATAACAAAAAAAGAGAGAAATGATGTTTAAAAATATTCTTGAATATGTTTGTGTAAATATGGACATTATAGTTGTGGGTGATTTTAATTGTAATTTAAGAAAAAAATAAGAGCAATTGTGATGTTAAAATGGTTAAAAAAATTATGAAAAGTAGAAAGTTAAGTATATAGAAGAATAATAACTGGACCGACAAAAGGGGTGAAATTAGGACAGAAATGTATTATTTTTTAATATATGATAGTTTAAAATTTAAAAAAAAAGGAATTAAGCATGCCAGATTTTCAGATCATGTGGCTATATGGGATAAAGCGCAGGAAAATTAAGGTGGGGATTTAATAAACTCCATGTAGGAATAGTGTAAGTCCTACAAGGAAGGTACAGTGGCTGTGTCTGCAGTTTCCCCTCAGCAGTATGCCTTGCATATTAATGAAGGCATGCTACTAAGAGAAGGCCATGTAGCACACTTATAGAATTGGCGTAGGGGGAGTGTTACAGTGTCTGGAGATGAATAACAAACCGCCTGCACTGTCAAAATGCCAGATGATACTGAAATATAAAAGTTAAATATGTGTTTTGTTTTTGTGTGTGTGTGTGTGTGTGCATGTGTCTGTGTGTGTGTGCGTGTGTGTGCGTGTGTGCGTGTGTGTGTGTGTGTGTGTGTGTGTGTGTGTGTGTGTGTGTGTGTGTGTGTGCGCGCACGTTTGCATGGTGCTTAGTAATGGTCATGTGCCAGACATCTAAAAATAGAAGTCAGATACTTTTTATTTTAAATTTAAGCATAGCTGAGTGTGTTTGCATGGGGCGCAACTATATAGAAATGTACAGTAGCTATCAACATGTCCATGTAGCTGAATGGTTAGAGTCCAAGCCTTATGTGCAGTAGGTGCATGCTTCTAATATGCAGGCAGGTCATTTAGCTTTTATATTTGATAGCAATATTTTATAACTTATTTATATTTTTATAGATGCATTTATTGGCATTTGTTAACCAGATTAGTCCAGCTGGGACAGAAGCCCATTTTCAGTGGAGACCCGAGGAGAAAATATTCACTTACACACAAATTTACAATACATAAAATTCACACTTCAAAATAAGGAAATTAAAATACATAAGGTAAGGAAATTAGAAGTAAAATACATACACATAATAATAAAGAAGTAGGAATGAACAAATAATTGTATTTTACTATTTTTTTAAATCTGGTTTGCTTTTAGGTAAACTCTGCTAAGCGTTGCTAAGCCAAGCCAAGCAGTGCTTAAACAGGACCTGTTTTAGCACTGCTTAGCAATGCACAGCTCCACTTAGCTGGTTTGGGCACTGTTAAACAAACCTTGTTTATGCAGTCCTCGGCTCAGATAAACTAGTTTGCACACTGCTAAGCATTGCTTAGCATTGCCAGTTTAAGCACTGCTCAGCTGAGCTCAGCGGGTTTGCCCGGTGCTAAGTGAAGTGCCACATTTTTAAAAATGGCCCAATGGTGGAAAAGGGTGGGAAAACAACCTTATTTAAGTGCAATGGGTGAAAATATAGCCAGTATTTGTTGGAGTTTCATCTTCACAGAGACTATAGCAGGAGTTGGAGAGAGTGTGTGCTTCCAAGTACAATGGTGGAGCATTCTGGAGTCCAAGGTCATGGTTGGACTCCTTGTAAAATACCATGATGTCCAGCTGCTGCAGGGCCAGTACCAGGGGTCAGAATACAAATCAGAGGCCTGGGATGGGCTGGCATGTGACCTCACCTTTGTAACTGGTATCCCCTACACAGATGAGCAAGTTCATCATCATTATGATGACCTGAAGCATAGGAAGGGGGATCTCTTGGCCACCTGAGTCCAAGATGCCAGAGATGCAAATTTCCCACCAGTTTGTATGTATCGTTATCATTGCTTTACCAAATTGTTCTCTGAATGTGTGATAGGTATGCATAATGGTGTGTTCTTCTCCCCACAGCTGCAGAGGAGAGAGCTCGCAACCTGGAGGCCCATTCAGAGTGCCTGGCCAGGTTGCACCATGAGTGTCGTGAGTACAAATGTATCTTACAATCTGTAGTCATAGAAACAAGAAAGAGTAAATTAGTAACTCCCAGTAGGTATATTCAGTTTTGATTGTACTGCAAAAGAATGTGGTCATAGACATGGAATGATATATAACTGAGTAATGCCAGGTACAGTTCAATAAACATGAATGCATGAAATCAGATAATAAGGAAATAAAGTTTCAACTGCATTAAGAATGTGAAGGTGATAATGTTCTACTGCATTCATAATGTTAAGGAAATAAAGTTCAACTGCATTCATGTATAATTGTTGGTAAAGAGACTTGTAGGCTGGAGAATAAAATACTTGAAATTTATTACAAAACACAGATTTAGGTAAGCGCTTTTGAGGCAATCCTCTTCATCAGACCTTAACACCAATAACAAATAAAAATTCTTTAAAAATCAGTGACGCAACCCTCTTTTTTTCAAGAGAGGATTTAAGGATACAGTACTGTTAAGACCAGGTGATAAGTATGCCTTAAAGTCCAATATCCACCTTAATTCAGCATATTCTGTTTCATTGTTAATATCACCTTCTCTAAGGCTCACATTCATTTTTTTGAAAAAACAAAAATTTACAATTGTGCTGATCACCACAGTCTAAAACATGCTTTGCTAATGCATTAGTAAGTTTGCTGTTCCTGATATCATTAAGATGTTCCATCACCCTTTCCTTCATAGTTCTATTGGTTTTACCAATATAGAAGGCACTACAAAGATTGCACTTAGCAAAATACACAATGCTTTTAGTAGCACAATCTGCATAAAATAAAAAACTCTACAGGATTCTGATGCACATGATGTAAAATCATGCAGGTGGACCAAATGCTATTACAGATTCTGCAGTTTCTACATGGGGAAGTCCCTCTACGCTGTGAGACAAACCTGTCACATGTTTTATTCTGTTTATAGCAGAGTTTCTTTTTCAAATTATTTCCATTTTTAAAACTAAAACTGGGTGTAGAACCAACAACCCAGCTAATCTCGGGGTCAGTGAGAAGAATGGGCCAGTTCTTTTTAATGATGTCACATGTCTTGTAGACATCATTAGAAAACATAAGACATAGCCTATTGACAGGTAATGAGGAGACTTGCTTATCTGGGGAGTAAATTCACTAAGTGCTCATCTGAGTAGTAGGGTTTGGCTTTGTGACTTTCATGTAAGTCTACTTCAACTATCACTCTATCAATATTAACCCTCTTGTATCCTCTAGCAACAAACTCTGCAGTGAGATGACTCATAGCATCTATTAATTCTTCCCTATCTGTAAGCAGTCTCTTACAACATAAGACTTGGTTCTTAACTATATTCTTAGTAATGTGCCTAGGGTGCATACTGGAGCAGTGAAGAATATTGTTCTTCCTACAGTCCTTCCTATGTATCCTTGTCGAGATATTGCCAAACATATTTTTGTTAACATTTACATCCAGAAAGTTGATTTAATCTTTGGAGTAAATAAGGGAGAAGGAAAGGTATCCAGTGGTGTTATCAAGAAACCTAACAAATGTGTCCAATTGTGTCTCATCACCATGCCAAGGAAAAAAGATATCATCCACAAAACGTTTAATAAAACATGTGCTGCTTGTGCATGTCAGAGGTATACACCATTTCTTTCTCCCATTGAGCCAAAACAATATTCGCATATGTATTGGCACATGTCGTGCCCATAGCAACTCCCACTTTTTAAAGAAAGAACTCTCTTTGAAACAAAAACAATTATTCTCTAGAATCAAGTCTAAAAGAGCACATATCATATTGATTTTGGTATTGCTGAAATTGCTCTCCTTGATCAGAAACTGCCTGACATTCTCAATCCCTTCATCACTGCGGATAACCGTGAACAAAGAGTTCACGTCCAATGTAACAAAAATCACATCACTTAAATTTACAGCTTGCTGAGTCTCAGCCCAGTAATAAAGGTGTTCTAAGAACTGTTTGCTGTCATGAAGGGCAGTAATTACCTTATTCAACACAAACCTTAACTGTTTTTCTGCATATATAGACATTGGCTCTGTGAGCCAACCTCTTCCTGATACAATGGGTCGAAGGGTGGGATTTCGTGTGTCCTTGTGCACTTTTGGAAGACCATAAATTGTTGGTATAGTCAGATGCGCTACACTAAAATAGCTGAAAAGACTATAATCTATTTGGTCAGCCATAAGCAAATCATATAAAAAGAAATTCAGTCTGTTGATAATACCATTAACCTAAAATTTCTGTAAAATGATACACACTTTTTCATCATGTAGCATACTAAATATCCTATCCATATAGTCTTCAGTATCAAACACGACAAATCCACCCCCCTTGTCTGCAGGTCTAATGACTAAATATTCTGCATTAGTTAGTGTTCATAGAGCCTCATTCTCTTTGATAGTCAAATTATAAAATCTATTACTAGATCTCAAAGTAGCCATTCTCCTAAGGTCATCTTCACACATCTTTATAAAGGCATTCATAGCAGGGGAATTATTAGGAACAAAGCAACTTGGTTTCTTAAAAATGCATCCGTCAACATTATTCACACTATTATCATCATAAATAACTTTCAACATTGTATTCCTAGCAGCACATTACGTTTTATAAACATTTTGTGGATGATATCTTTTTTTTCTTGGCATGGTGATGAGACACAATTGGACACATTTGTTAGGTTTCTTGATAACACCACTGGATACCTTTCCTTCTCCCTTAGTTACTCCAAAGATGAAATCAACTTTCTGGATGTAAATGTTAACAAAAATATATTTGGCAATATCTCGACAAGGATACATAGGAAGGACCGTAGGAAGAACAATATTCTTCACCACTACAGTATGCACCCTAGGCACATTACTAAGAATATAGTTAAGAACCAAGTCTTACATTGTAAGAGACTGCATACAGACAGGGAAGAATTAATAGATGATATGAGTCATTTCACCGCAGAGTTTGTTGAGAGAGGATACAAGAGGGTTGAAATTGATAGAGTGATAGCTGAACTGTATCCTTAAAACCTCTCTTGAAAATAAGAGGGTTGTGTCATTGATTTTTGAAGAATTTTTATTGGTTATTGGTTTTATTTAAACCTTGTGTGCTAATTCATTTCTGTATTAAGGTCTGATGAAGAGGATTGCCTCAGAGTCAAAAGCACTTATCTAAATCTGTGTTTTGTAATAAATTTCAAGTATTTTATTCTCCAGCCTACAAGTCTCTTTACCTACAATTATACTTATATTCTTGGGATCTTGGTTCCACCATCTCTCTATTCTCTACATTTCAACTGCATTCATAATTGTTAAGGAAATAAAGTTACTACTGCATAAACTGTGGAATTACATCTGTCTTAAAACACCTGCATTATATGAAGTGTTCATCAATAAAGACTGCTAGATGTATATCAATCATTGTTTGATGTCACCCATAATAAAGCTGTGTTGTGTAAAATGTGTGTATTTCGGGCTGTCAGTCAATACATCAAGTATTAATAGTGCTGTGAAGTAAATGCCGGATTAATATCATGAAGTGACTGAAGGTTAGCTGATAAATACTATTTTGCTAAAGTGTAGATGTGAAGCTGTACTACAAGATATAATGCACTATGATATTTGTTCTGCAATAAGATCGGAATCTAGAATAGTAATGGCTAAGGTATAATAGTGTGTTTATCTCAGGATTGTCTTGTGCTAACCATTGCATTTCAGCTGTATGCATTCCTGAACTTAGTTGCACTGCTGCAGGCAAGTATGAAACTGTAATAGCTGTAGACTGCAAATATACCATCTGCAACTGTATATGGGTCAGGTAGGCAACCCAGCAGTCCAATATAGTCTGCACACAGCACACATATTCCCATCCACTAGGAGTTAAATGTGTACACCTACATTCCAAGTATTAATACATAGTTCATCTACCATCTCTGTCATGCATGAATCTCATGCATGTGTGTTCAAGTGTCACTGCAGTCTTGTATAACACTCTACCACTATTACCAGGTCACAGTTTGTTCCCAGGTGAGCTGTAGGCATATCTTAGTCAATCAATGTTCAGCAGTAGCTCAGAATGATAAACATTAGGTATGATGTACATTTTGTCACCCACAAACTGGGGTTCGAATCCAGGGACAAGTACTAATAAATATTCATAAAAACAGTTTTGTATTGTTAACAGATGTTCTCCCTACAGGAATTACAGGTAAATAAATGGCTGTAGTAAGTATTCAAATGGGTTACTAATTTGTGTGTCCAGATGAACCAGAGTGTTAACAGCACTGCTCAGCAAGGTGATAAGACTTCTGTAAATAAAAAGTCAACAAGTACAATACTAATACAAGTTATTGAAACAAATAAAACTGTTTAACCTTGGTACGGCTGTATGCCTGGTGTGTCTGTGAATGTCTGCTGATAGTCTGACCACATGCCTGTGAAGGATGGCATGATAAATATAAACTCTCTGTACTATGCACGATATATGTCTGTCAAGTGTCACACTGTCACAGACTGTGATCACTGTTGCCAAATCCCTGGGACACAGATTTAACAGCCACTTGATTTAGCTCAATAGCACAGTCATACTACATCAGTCCACAGTACACCTTAGTAGTCACATATGTTCCCCTGATAAGTAATAGTCCCTGTAGTTGTGTAGTTGTAGGTGTTACAGCTTGGCCCATACTGTCCCATGTGGATAGCTCGAGAGGTATGTAGGTGCTACAAAAGCTATAGGGCACTTGTATACATAAAGTAAGGGCAGACCTGTAGAGTATATAAGACTACTGTTGTAAACAATATAACCTATACTAGTAGTAATAGAATGTCTTTCTCTCTCCCCCCACCTCTTATCTGCATCATACTTTATTATTGTTATACATTGGGTATTGTTTACGTTTAAAATATGTTGTTCTCAAAACGTTATGTTGGGCCTTGTGTTTTATTATTGTTATATATTACAATGGTTGCATACTAGCATACCTTGTTGAATTACCTACATGTTGGCCTTATGCTGCAACTGTTACTGGCATGCTGTTACAATACTGACTGTCATCCCACTTATTGTTGTGTTCCATATGCTATGCAATGTTATCTTACTGGGTTATTTTCAACATCCTGGCATGCTGTTATAACTAACATTAAAATGTTCTATTCATTACTAACCCATACACTTTGAAAAACCTCAACACTATAGCTCGACTGGGTACGCTGGTTCCTGACAATCTGCCTACCCTACCTCAGCCAGCCATAGCACTGGGTCCCAGCACATCTGGGACCCACCCTGGAGCTGACCCTTCCACTGGACCTGCACAGCCTATGGGCAGAACCACCTCAGGGGATGAGGCCTGTCCCCCCTGGGAGTGGGCTTGGAGAGGGAGTTGCCACCCATCGACAGCTACCAGGGATTGTGCGCAGGATCATCCACTGTGGTTTAGATGACTGACTGCACCATCTTGAGGGCAGACTAGTCAACCTGAAGGGCAGGCTGACCCCAGCACCCAGCCCCCAGTACAGCCACCTTCTGGGCTGTGAAAGAACAGTGATGACTGTCCATGGGTGAGGAGCTCAGTCTCACTGCTGCCATCTGGAGGCACATGGCTCTCCGATTCCCCAACACTCTCCCCGTCCAAGGTGTCCCCCCATGCATCATACACTGCTCCAGTCTGCTGTCTTGTCCATCTTGCCTGTTTGCAAATGCTACCTCTTCTACTCAACTTACCTCCCCACATGTACCTATATCCCTTCCCCAACATTCCACACTCTCCTAAAAAAAAAAAAAAATGGGCATCTGTCCCACAAAAAAAAATATCACCCCATACATAGTTCTCCATTTTGCCCCCACATACACTACCCACATTCAACCATTACATCAATTAATAAACACAGTTATGTCGCCCTCATGCCTCTCTCTGGGATGTGAGGCTCCAAATTCCAAATTGTCCACAATCTGCACAGCTGTTGCTGTACAAAACAAATGAGAGCTATAGTCCTTTCCTACACCCATCCTGCACATCCCTACCTGCCTTTCACATTGTTTCCCCCCTGCTTGCCCCCATTTCACCACTTTCCTATCACCCCTTTTCTCTTTTCTTTTTCTAGAAATAGTGTGGATTTAAATGGTGCTTAGCACCGCATTAAGGCACATCCAGCAAACCTGCACAAACCCGCTTAAAGCTGCTTTAATCACATTCTGTTTTTTGACATTGTTATGCACATCAGCAAAACAAATTCCTCCTCCAGGTCTCAAGCCTAGAACCCTGCCAGCAAAGGTATAGTGCATTAGCCCACTAAGCCACTCAGTTCTGCTGAGCAGCAGGTGTTTCCATACACATATCTTGAGTATCAGTGATGCAGATCAGCAAAAAAACCACCCCTACCAAGTCTCAAACTCAGGATCCTGTCAATTACAGCATACTGCATTAGCCCACTAGGCCACTAAGCTCTGAAGCATAACATGTGTTTCCATATATATATGCTGATCATCAGTGTCACACTGCTTGTACATATAATGGGACACAATGACAGCATACTTGGGTCTGTGATGCAGACATCAAACCAGTACATAGCCAAATAAATGTTGATGGATGTACGTGAGGCCTAGGATAGCAGGTACAGCTCACAACTGCACAGGCTGTTGCAGAATGTCCACAGCTGTGCCGCTTAATTTTGGCATGGTTGTCACAAAACCTATTCTGTGTGCTGAAGTACTCGCAAGTCAGTACAGGCTGAGATTAGAAAATCATGACAGTTCAATGTCACATGACATACCCATACGAATATACATGTTCATGCCAATCCTGTGTAACAGACTGTATGCATGCACATACATTTTGCAAATACACCTACTATAATATTGACTCAGTAGTTGAATCTGTTAGATTCCTAGCATGCCTTACATTTTGCCACCCGCAGTCCTGGCTTACATTCCAGTCTGTTGCATGTCAAGTACATGCATGTCAAAACAATAAAGAAATGAATGAACTCAGCAATTTTAAGCCGAACCAGTTGATGCTACTGCAGTCATTGCCACCCATATTAGCACATCAGAGGTGTGTATGTTGGGACACACTTCACAAATATGTATAGGCAACCTAAATGTCACCTACCACTAATTGGATGGCACTATGACATAACATATGTAACTGAGGAACATGCCTTACCTGGACTGTTATGGGTGCCCTCACCCTGACTATGCTGTGACAACAGAGCTGATACTGCTCTCTCACTGGCATATACAGCTTGCTGTCCCCCCAGTGTGCTCACAATCCCCAGTATGACTCCTGGGCAGAATCCAGCTGCTGCAGCCTGCAACATATGTGGCATTATGTTCAGCTACCTGCTACAGAGTTACCATACCTCCCAAACACCTAGATCAAGGGATCAACAGAACACCCATACATAAAGGGGTGGGGGGATGGTCAAGTGACAGTAACATGTCACAGTCTTCCCGTACAAACATATACAGCTGATAGACCAGCAGCTACTGCAGCAGCATACACATTCTGAGGCAAAGGAAGTATGACACTCACATCTGTCTGTCCCCTTGCTGACTTCAGCCCAGATTGTTAAAAAAATAAACTGCCACATAATCAGAAAGTCTGTTCACAATGGCCAAAGAGAGCATGTCCAACTGTGGATATACCACATAATACCGGACAATGGACAGTATGTTTACCTGCCATCTGTGATGCTGTAGTCCCCACACCTTGATAATGTACATCTCACAGGCCAGGAAAAGGGCCAAAGCCTACATAAAGGCCTTAAATATAGCACTGTGGTGCCATACCATTGGCTAATGAAAATGCAACCCAGCTGTTCTGGACATAATTAGCAAGTGTGAGTCACAGATTGGTGCACAGGCAATCACCTCTTCATTAGCATTACCTACAGAAGGCAAGCTGCTGCCTATGATAAATAGGTCTGTGACTTTCTTTATGAAGGCAGACTGTGAGAACATAAGCGTTATACTACAGGATTTCTGCACATAAAGGAGAACAGCACTATACCAGACATGTAATAGAAGCCCCCAAGTAATAATGATGCAGATGGGAGGATGCAGTTATGGGAAATAGGGATTACAATAGTAGGTCTGTAGTACATATCTTGGAATGACATGTTGCTGCTAGTCAGCTGTCCAGCACGTACAGACTTCCCTTTTGGATCTGTCTACTGTGACATAGATCACAGCTCTGGCTCTCTGAGTCCCTCCAACAATGGTCGGCTCATATATGAATGCTTCTGGATTGTGTTTCACACAATAGTGACAGTAAGTACTGGTGGATACAGCTGGTATATCACATGATGTACTGTTAGTCTGCTCCTCTCAGTCTGTGAATGCCACACAGGCATACTTCAAACATTGTGCAGGTGTCCGTAACTGTTCCTGATTTACTCTGGCTAGGTCACCATATACTGCACACCTGTATCTCATCACTTGAGAGCTATGCCTAGCATACATGTTTACCCCCTGTAGCAGGACAGCAGGTTATGGCCAGTAGTAGTGAGGGGACACAGGCCAGTCCTCAGTCACAGAGTGTACATATTGAGCATATAACATAAGGGAATGAATACAGTACCGGATATTAATGTACCATAACTGCATTCTGAGGGGTCTGGCATGTGACAGCCAAATTCCACACAGTCTGAGAACGACCATTACGTATTGTTCAACTGTTTACCAGACATCCACATTTGTCTGGCAGAGCGTCCACATATATCAGGCACATGTACACATTCTGCAAACATCTGTGTACTGCGGATGCCAGACACCTACAGGGAGGATACCCTACAGCATGTTTGCAGTGCTTTCTTGTCATTAGATCACACACACATGTTGCTGGACTGTCCCTATACATTTGTAGTACCACTCACCTATTTGTCGGATGGTGGATGTATGACATGGTAATGGGACATCGCCCACAGGGGACACACTACAGTAGATGCCAGTGATGGGTGTGGAGACATAACAACACAGTCCATCACAGCACACAGGGCTATAACCAGTATACCTAGGATCATAGGAAGTTACTAGGCTATTGGCCCTGAGGCCCTCATAAGCCTAGCCCAGAGTTTAGCCCATGTTTATGCAAGTCAACACCTGATGCCCCAATCCAACAGGGACTCAAGTGGTATCCCAAGGGTGTATGTCCTGTTTACCATCCAGTTATCCAGGTGTTGCTTAAAAAGGGATAAAGAGGTACTCTGCCTGATGTGAACAGGGTGTCCATTCCATAGCTGGATGAGTGTATGGGACACATATCTGACCCACTAACAACTCCTATTGATGTCACAGACTAGGTTGAGGGCACATGTGCAGGTTATTTGAGTGGAGCTTGACTTGCAGATGTGCATCAGTCCCATCAAGGGGGAGCCTGGGATCCCTGTGTATGCCACACATAGGTCACCTCTGAGGTGTCTGTATGAAACTGGGTAGAGGAATAGGGCTTCTAGCCTATCTGTTCATGGTAGATGTTTAAGGCCCTGGTATTCCTTGGTGAAGAACCTCTGAGGTCTCCCCAGCTGCTGCATGGGCTTTGTGAGGTACATGACGAAAGGGGCATTATACTCAACAATGGGCCTTATTATGGAGGAATGCAGGGATGTTATGACCCCCATGTCCCTGGATGAGATACCCATACATATGAGGTGGGCCATGTAGAAGGCTTTCCTTCTAAAGGAAGCAACAGGGTGGTCACATGTCATGGTGCCATCAACCTGTGTGGCCAAATTCCACATGACTGACTGCATGCTAAGGACGTTGTTAGTAATGTGACATTTTTTGGGGATGTCACTCGCCCCAAAGGGGATAAAGCTACATTTTGTGATATGCAGCCTGAGGCCATGTGTCTGGCAGCACTCATGTGTCTGCATGAGACCCTCTTGGTGGATGTCCACATCACTAGGGGATTTGGTGACAGCACCCAGCATCCAGTCTTCTGCACATGTGGATGGCCACAGCCCACTTGTGCCCTGCACCTCAGAAAACTGAATCAGGCATAACAGAGGCCCCAAGACAGAACACTGGGTTATACTGCTAGTTATGGGTCTATCACTTGAGGTAGCTTCCCTGTATTGAGTAGGTGGGTGCTGTCAGTGTGCCAGTGTGCTACCCATCTGGCAACATATGGATTGACCCTAGTTGTGAGCATATATCTATTATGGCCAAGTGGGGAATACGGTGAAAGTCTTTGGCTAGGTCAAGGCAGGCAGTGTGCACTGTCTCCTCCTCTTCCATGGCTTTGGTGACTGTCAAAGAAGTCAACAAAATGTAACAGACATGATCCCCCCTTGACAAAGCCAAACTGTGTGTAATCGAGTGTGGGAAGGTCAACATTGTCACTGTTAATGAGGTTCATGATAATCTATTCCATGGCCTTGCATATCAGATTAGTTTGACTGATGGGTCTATAATGTGCCAGATTGGTGGAAGCTCCATGTTAGTGTAAAGGGATGACAATGGGTGTCCTCCACTTGGCTGGGACTAAGGCGGTATTCAGCCTTTGGTTGAATACAGTGCCTAATGGTGCTGCAAGTTCATGCTTGAGGTCATGTAGGATGCATCCAGTGAGTGATCGGGCACCATGGGGGCTGTATCTCATGCCCTTGAGATGGCAGTGATAATGTGTTCCCTAGATATAAGGGGAAGGGAGCAGGTAATGGAGATGTCCTGATGTACTGATGGGGGACAGGAGGTGAAGCTTTCACTGACTCTGTCAGGCAGCAAGTATCCTATATCTACTTCTCAGCAGATCTGGGTGCTTCCTTTGAGGTTGCAGACATATGTGAAGAAGGAGATATGACTGTCTGTATTGGAAATCACCAATGTAGGCTCGGAGTTTGCGTTGCAGGATTTCAGTAGTGCTCATATTTGCTTGTTCAGGCTAAGGAGACATTGCTTCATATTGGGCACCTGCTTTTTCTTGGTCCTGGACAGCAATATGTCTCTTCTGTTATAGTCTGTTTATTGCAGATGTCCACCAGACAGGTTTACTTATCCTTGCAGAGAATGATGTAGTCCTGTCGGGTATACCTGACTCCATGCATCAATACAAATGCACGTATAGTGCTTTGATGTATTTGTGGATATTGGTGCCAGTTCCTACAGAGGGGGAGGGGTCTGTGAAGCTGTTTATACCATCCCTCAGGAGGCTGTAATCAACTTTGGAGATGTAAGTATATCTGACCCTAGCTAGATGGGTAATGTGGGAGATGGTTACTGCAAACATGACCACTTTATGGTTGGTTTTACCACAGAGGATGATACTGTAGGGATGCTGCAATGGTCACCCATGTTGTTTAATATCAACTCCAAGAGATCTTCACCTCTTGTGCGGGCAGAAACTAGCTTTTCCAAGGTGTTTGCATTGCCAAATTCAATGAATTTCTGGGCATTTGTGTGCTGGCAGGAGTACTTCTTCCAATCTATCTTTGGGTACTTAAAGTCACCCAGGATCAGAGTACAGAGTCAAATCCTGATAGAGTTGAACAGGTCTATATAGGCAGAATGGACTCCCTGGTCACATGTGGGGGTCGGTAGGTAGCTATGATTTGAATATGGGTTTTGGCAATGATTAACTCCACCTGGAATGTCTCCTGTGTGTCTTACTGTTTGAACAGCCTGGAGGTCTGTATGTCTTCCCTATATAGTGAAACCGCAGGTCCCTTGCCTTTACTGCCCACACCTTGGGGTCTGACTGTATGATAGGATGGGTGCTCTCTGCAGCCTTGAACCATGTGTCTGTGACTGCACAGATATCAGCATTGTCCAGGGTAATGACTGCTCACAATGCATGCAGATTCATGCTTAGACTCCTAGCTTCTAGAAGAATGGCCTTCAATTTGTGATATGTGGAAAGTTTCATGTTAGTAGTGTTAACATCACCACTTTTCCTAATAAAGGCACTATGGGAGTGGCAAGAATCATGGCCAGAAGCCTAAATGCCATCTCTGGCAAAGCAGCATGGTCTGTTGATCATTTCATCCCAGGCTGTCAGGTACTGGATCCCCATGGAATGGCACCAGTAACCAAGTCAATTGTTAAGGTCAATCATTTCCTGATTGTATTGCAGCATCATTCTGAGTGATAGCAGAATGCTTCTTAAGGCTACGGACATACCTACCTGGGACACATAATCAGTGGCCTCAATCATGTCTCACATCATATGGTCCAGGGAGGGACGTCTTAGTTCAGGCACACCAACATGGACTATGACAGACTCATAACAGTACCTGTTGTTGAGAGACAGCAGTGCATATGTGATATGGCACATTCTGGCACCTGACAGACAAGTAACTGCGATCTTCTCCATATACAGCCTGGTGAGATGCACATTTGTGTCTCATAATGGCGTCTCCTATGACTAATATGCTTGATTTATGGTGATGCCTTAGTGGCTGTGGGACACAGGTGTGTGGCTATGCATGGTATGTGTTCTGCAGGGCTGTGGAGTTCGCATGTGTTTTTGCCGTGGGGGGGGTCACCTTTGTTTGGGGATGTTTATGTTGAGGACCTATGTATATGTGGGTGTATGTTGTGTAGGTCTGCATGGTGTGTGAGGTGTACTGATTGTGTTGACAACCTTTCTGCTGCCAGATATGTGGGCTTGAGAGGGGGAGACCATGGACTGTATGTTCCTAATGCCGTTGCATCTCTCACAAATTGTGTTCCTTGGTGGTGTTTGTAGATGGTTGTCCATGTACATGAGGCAGTTGCTACACTGTGTGAGGAAGGCAATATCAACCAGTCTGGCTGGGGAAAATGTAGGACATTGTCCAGCCATATTTGTCAGAATCTGAGGGAGGAAGGCCAGTGAGACCAAAGGGATGGGCTTACAGCCTTGGTGCTTAAAACAAAAGTTGGAAGCTTACACTACCACATACAATCTAGACAGGCTATAAACAAGCAGTAATAGGTGCAACAGAAAAAATGCAGTTGTAGTAGCAGAAAGCAGCAGGATGAGGAGAGAGACGCATGATGTATTGCCACTATGTTGCTGATAGCCACATACATACTTTGGTGAGAGATGGCGGTGTCTGATGTGGGAGTTAGTGGAGGATAGTGCTGGCAAATGTGGATGTGCAGGGTGTGTACATAATGGAATGAAATGTATGTGGTCCTGTAACGTGCTTCCCTCTTCCTGTATTTCAGGAGTGATATACAGATGTAATAACCCACTTTTCTCTGCAGCTGAGAATGATGTTACAGTTGACGGCCTCAAACTGCATCATGCCATCCTGCTGTTGAGGAGCCACCATAATCAGAAACAATGTGTTGCACTGTGGGCAGACCTTGTCACATCAGTAAATCATGTTGGGCTACAGGAAAGAAGCTATGACCAGGTCCAACACTAGACCACCGACATGATTAATGCTGCATGGCAAGGGGATGCAGCTGTCAGCAGGGACCGTGCTGGCACCGGTGGTGGGCCTGCAACACAAAACCCACTCTCGTCCACAGAGGAGTTCCTGGCAAACGTGTGTTCAGCCACCAGCTTGCAATCATCCAACACCCCATACATCGTGAAGGTGGGTGGCACAGCTTCCACAGCAGATGAGCATCCAGATAAGCCTCCTGTGGTCATCAATTTAATACTATAGCAGTCATAGTGACAGCCTTTGCGTACCTGTACACAGATGTCAGGTCACTCTGCATTTGGGTGGGTTTGTAATGCACATGTGTGCACACATACTCATAATGTCAGCAATGTGGGCAGTATCACAGTTTGTAC
Source organism: Protopterus annectens (assembly GCF_019279795.1). Classification (NCBI taxonomy): domain Eukaryota; kingdom Metazoa; phylum Chordata; order Ceratodontiformes; family Protopteridae; genus Protopterus; species Protopterus annectens. The sequence goes on from NC_056735.1 coordinate 1,961,482,363, forward strand.
TGTACATGTTGATATGTGCACATATTATCCTGTACCAATTCCACATTTGTGTTTGCTGACAATACCTCTTCCCCCACAATTGCATAGGTACCTCTGGTGTGTCCAGAGTCCAACATCCTATAGCCAGTGAGTGTGAAACTGTTTTTTGTGGCTCATCTATACCCTAGTAATGTTAAGAGATGCCAGTTTGCTGTGGAAACAACTGTTAAGCTTAGCCATTGTACAATACTTGTATGTTCAGTTGTGGAGGGGTTCACTACAGTGCACTCAACTGGTAATCATACTAGCATATTTGCAGGGGCTGTAACATATTTGCACATATTTTTGTGAAGGTGTATGCAATCTATTATATAGGGGGCAATAGTATGATGGAGATGAGTGCAATGTTTATAGGTGAAGATCCATCACATACACTGACATGTCGCTTATCTCACAGGTGTATAGAACTGGCAATATTAACCAGACATAGCTGCACTGCATATTGTTAAGGGCCTGTCTTGTCTGTGTCTGTTGTGGTCTGCTTGTGTGTTGTGCATGGGATCAGTAATAAGGCGTGGTATGTATAATGCAGTTGTTTCACCTCACTTGTGTGTGTGTGTGTGTGTGTGTGTGTGTGTGTGTGTGTGTGTGTGTGTGTGGATCAGCAGACAAAATAGTGCATGCATTAATGTAGTCATGTTGTCTTCCTCCTCACAGCTGACCATGAGGGTTGAAGTCTGTCCCCCTCACAACCTGATGTCAGTGTCTCATCAGACTCTGATGATGATGGTGGCCATAGTGAGGCACAGGTGGGGTTGTTGGGGGCTGAATCTATCCCATGGGTTGACATCCCACTTCCTTTCCCAATGTCCCTGCATGCAATCATTATGCCCACACAGACCCTGCGGCCATGGACATTGGACAGTCAGAGGGTGGTGGCATTGAACAGGAGAGTACAGCAACTATGGCATCTGTGACTGCAGACACTAGCCATAGCCAGAGAGCTGGTGAGGTGTCACACAGGCAGATTGACAGGGGTGATCAAAGGATGACTGCTGCCCATCCACCATCTGTCACAGGTGTCATATCATGAGTCATTCGACATGTTTTGGTCCATCATGGAGACACAGGCGCATTCTAAACTCAACACCAGATGGATGCTCAGGATCATGGATGCATTACTGTCTGGCATCCGTGACTCTATCCACAACATTGGTGATGCCATGCATCACTTCACTGATGTAGTGGACAGACAGTGGGGTGAGACATTGTCAGTCCTTAACCGTGCATTGTCTTTGCTGGAACATGTGGTGGGAGTAGGGCGTCAGACATGTGGATGTAGATCAGCACCAACATCAGCTGAGAGTCCACGTGGCCATGTACGGTCACACTCCCATAGTAGCAGTACCATCAGCACTACAGAAGGGAGGGCACTGTTCACACCACAACATGGCAGCCCATGGGCATATGGTCTTGGGTGGTCCTGTGAGGGAGACAGACCCAGCATGCACCAGTCATTGTCAGCAAGTAGTACCGCATCTGACCTGGGCATGTTGGTGCCAGTGCCACTCCTGGCAGAGCCAGTTCCCATGTTCATGGCCAGAGATGATGAACTGTACATTCTACAATGTATGGTCCACAGCTGTCCAACATACCCTCATGTAGGTCTAGCACATGGTTTGACTGTGTATGCTCACACACTCACACATCACTGTCACATGCAGGTCACCAACACAATGCACAGCTTCTCTCCATGGCACAGCTGACCAGCACCCCTCCAGACACACTTACATGATCTCAACTGTGTGGCATAGCCTAGGCCTTTGGCCTTTGGCAACCCCACACCACACCCTGTGCATGTGATGATACCTGTACCACATCTCTGTTATCCATACCATCAATGCAGGAACATGCACATATGTTAAACTGATACAAACAAATCCAGACCAAAAACTGTACAACTCTAGAAGTAAGAATGTCAGCCACAGTTCACACTTGAAAACATGATGTATTTTATTGTAAACCACGGTTAAGCATTTCCATCCCTCCTGTAGGGACTTCCTCAGAACAAATTCATACAGTCCACCCAGCACTTAAATATACTCAACTAATTAACTAATTAACAAAAATTCATTAAAATTTAAAGCAAGAGAGTCATACTACAATATATTAATAGTAATTAAAAAGTATGAAATAATGGTGTAACAATGATTAAACGCAATAAAAATACAATAAAAAATGCAATAAAAAACACGATAAAAAATAATAAAAAAATGCAATAAAAAATTATCTCAGGAAATTATTTAATTTCAACACACAGTTAATACTGACAATTTCATTAATGCCTGGATATCTTGTGGCATCTAAATTAAGTTGCCATTTCAACTCACAGATGTACAAATATTCAGTTAGCACCCTTTCTTGCTGGTCTGCCCTTATTTGTTGTACTACCAAAAACTTAAACTATGATTGTTTTAGCCCACTAAATGCTTACTAAGGGCATTAGTTGTTTTGGCATGTTTTATATCCAGGAGGTGCTTATATATCCTATCTCTGAACCATCTGCAGGTCTTTCCTATGCAGAATACAGAACATGATACACATTTAGCCATGTATACCACATTTTTACTCTGGCAGTTGTAATGTCCCGTAATGTATATGCATTTACCATTAAGGTTAGAATTGTCGCCAGTAACCAACACAAGCGAGCATTGGGAGCACATGCCAATTCTTTATTGTATTTTTATTGCATTTAATCATTGTTACATCATTATTTCCTACTTTTTAATTACTATGAATATATTGTAATATGGCTCTTGCTTTAAATTTTAATGGATTTATGTTAATTAGTTAATTAGTTGTTGAGTATATTTAAGTGCTAGCTGGACTGTATGAATTTGTACTGAGGACATCGCTATAGGAGGGATGAAAGTGCTTAACTGTGGTTTACAATAAAATACATTGTGTGTTCAAGTGTAAACTGTGCCAGATATCCTTACTTCTTGAGTTAGACATGCACATATGCATCTGATGAACAGGGTGGCTATAGTACATTTAATGACAGTTTGTACTGCTGTAGTGTTATGCCCTATAAGGTGCTGTCTGCTGGATTGTGTCATGAGTACACATCAAAGTGTATACATCTTTGTTCCATGATGCTGATTGACTGTTGTCTCTCACACCATTTTATGTTTCTTTTCTAGGGGGTTGTGTGTGTATGCCGTGGATAGCTGGTGCCAGTTTAGCAGCTCAGGATGGCATGGTGGCAATGCAGAAATATGACTTTGCCAAGGTATGGCTGTATATGTGCATGGCTACATAGGTGCATATGTATAGAACAGTGTGTCAAGCCCAATGGGGGCAGACAGCATAATCTTGCATGCATACCAGGTGACACAGCATGCTACTCTTGATACATGTCACCTGGGAGTTCAGTAGGATCATAAGTTCATAGTATCATAGAAGGTTACTACATTAATGGCCTTGAGACCCTTACAAGGCTAGCCATTAGTTTATCCCCAGAAAGAAACATCAGTTAGCACATGTTGCTCCTGTAAATGAGGGACACAGGTGGGTCCTCTGGGACAGAATTGTGGTTTCCCATCCACTCATCATGATTGTGCTTGAAGACATTCAGCCTGGTACTCTGATGTGTATGGGAAGTGTATTCCTGAGACAGGGCAACCTCTGTGAGACATACCTGTCTCTCCAGCAGGTTGTGTTGATGTTGCATATCACATTCAGGCCTGTCATGCAGGTAATGCATGAGGAGTTAGACTTATGGATATGGGGAAGCTGTGGTAGGGCAGGGTCCAACATTGCCTTGTTCATAGGTTCAAAGGTTCATAGGTTCATAGGTAGGTACTAGGCTATTGACCCTAGGACCTATATAAGCCTAGCCAAAAAGGTACTCTGGCATTTGCAACTCAACAAAAATATTTTCCTGTGCCACTGTGGAGCAGAGACACAGAAGTGATCCTCGGGGTGAATTTCCTATTTCCCATCCAATTATCAAGATTTTTCTTGAAGAGTGCTACTGAGGAGCTTTGTTTGATATAGATAGGTAGTTTGTTACAGAGTATGGGAAGTCTCTGGGACAGGAATCTATCCCTCCAGCATGTTTTGTTTATTGTGGTGACAAGGTTTAGATCCCTAGAGCATGTAGCGTGGAGGGATTGAGATTTCTTTTAGTGAAGCATGTCCAACACCTCTGGGTTTGACATAGCTTTGTATGTTAGGCAGAGATTGCCTCTGAGTAGGCGATATGCAACAGAGTAAAGCAGGAGATTTTTGAGACGGTCTGCATAGGGCATCTGCTTGAGGCCGGTAATCCTCTTTGTGAGGTATTTCTGTGGTCTTTCCAGTAGATGTCTTGTGTTGTACATACCAAAAGGAGTGTTGTACTCTATAATGGGTCTAATGAGTGATGAGTAGAGGGGAACAATGACCTCTTTTTTTCCTGGATGAGAAACCTTTTGTGATGAGGTGTGCCATTTAGAAAGATTTCCTGACTACTGTGGCAATGAGATTATCAAAGGGGAGACTACTGTCCACCTGTATGCCAAGGTCTCTTATCACACATTCAGTGTTAAGTTTACTACTGCCTATGTTGTAATTCATGGGTACAGAGTTTTTACCAAAGGGGATGACAATGCACTTTTTGGCATTGAGCTTGAGGCCATGGCTTTGACACCAGGCATCTGTCTCAGTGATGCCCTATTGCAGGATGTCCACATCATTAGGAGTTGCGATTATGGCTCCTAGTTTGCAGCAGAAGTAGATGCCAAACAGGAGAGGACCCAGGATTGAACCCTGTGGTACTCCACTTGTCACTGGTCTGAAGTTGGATTTGGAGTCTGCTACTTTCACAGTGTGGGTTCTGTCAGTGAGCCAGTTGGCAACTCATCTTGTGACATAGGGATTTATACCTAGTTTGTGAGTTTATCTATAATTCCAGAGTGGGGGATGGTGCCAAAACCTTGGCAAGATCTCGATAGGCTGTGTGAACCACCTTACCCTTGTCTATGGCTTTGGTGACTGCTTCAAAGAAGTCTATCAGACTTAGGAGACATGATCTGCCTTTTACAAACCTGA
>NC_056735.1:1961492435-1961597207 GCF_019279795.1 Protopterus annectens
ATACAAGATGTAATATCACACATAGGGATACAGACTTCACACCTTTGACTGTACCTTTTTTGCAGGATGTCAAGCATTGTGCCCCATATGTCTGATCTGCTCTTCAGACAGTTTGTGTTGTATTGGTATTATAATGCTACATGATGCCCATACCTCTCAACCTGTTAAAGCAAGAAATTTGGACAAAGCCATATATGAAACTAGGACCCAGGCCCACTAATAGGGACAATTTTTAATATTGCTCTTACAAACTTAGACAGTTGGTAGAATAACAAGTTTTGTATTGGCATGAATTTTCTGAAGAGTATGAAGTCTGCATCTCAAATGTATGTCATTATTTTCTAACATCTACCTTTATTGATTTGCCATGAGTTTGCCATAAAACTGCAATGTTATGAAAAACAGACCAGACATATGAGGCAAAACTGTAGACATTCTGCAAAACTCTGTACATCTGAGATGTATGCTGGTGCCTACTGACTTGTTGTAAGTACTGACACAGTTACATGATTGCCTTGACATCCTGCTGCTACTCTGACTTGTTATAACCTGCTGTTCTACTATCCACCATGTAGGCTACTCAGAGCTGTGCACTGTCCATATCTGTGGCCCACTGTCCCTCGATTATCTCTGGCTCTGTCCAGCTTTCTTGCAGTAACAAATAGTGACATATGGACACTTTGTAGAACTCCTACCATAGGTGTAACTCACATGCAAAATAGTGGTTCAGCCAGTCTTGAACCATGAACACCATCAACCACAGTAATGTACTTAGCCCACTACAGCCATCAGATAGTGCAGTTTAATTCCTGACACTATCAACCACAGACATACATGGCAAGTTGATCCCTGCATATTGTGGAAATGGAACATGTCACTAGGTTGATTGGGACAACCCTGGGATTGTGTGGTCTGCTGCTATTATCTTGCAAACATAATGTCATTGCAGTTGTATGGGAACACGGGTGTGTTAGGGGTAGGGGATTCTAGCATTGACAGTCTTGCAACGGTCCTATGACCCTGCTGTTTGTCATTTCCCTCGCTTAGTGCAGTGGGTTTTGCTGCCTTGGGGCCTAATGCATATTATGGCTTGGCCAGTATTCAGCAAAGAGCTCCTGTTGTCCCACATAGCTGTCATTTGTCTGCAGGTTTCCCAGTAGCCCACTCAGTAGGTCCATACATATGCTACCATAGTCTAGTACCCCATACATTTGTTGCAAAGAAAACTGACTTAACTTGTGCCTGCAGCAGTTGAGATCATAGTGCTTCAGGGCTGACTCTGTCAGAAGCATGCAGTACACAGCCAATACATGGTACGGCACAGGTTGTGTGGTGTGGCTGGCATCCTTTTTACTATGTATGTGAGTTGGAGTGAGGTGTCAGTCCCTATGCCCCTAGGATGTCAGTGCATGTGCTACCCATTGCCTCTTTGCCAAGGCCAGGGCATACTGTGCATGCCTACATCTGCCTACAGGGACAGACTCAGGGAATTCCTCCTCTGAGTCCCCCTGTGGCTATGGGATCCTTGGCACAGGTGGAGGTCGTATGTCCCTTCCTGTGATGCTCCTACCACAGCTGTTTCCGCAGGATCATATTGTGTAGCATGGCACATACTGTGAACATGTGTGCACATGTGGCTGGAGAGTATTGCAGTGCTCCACCAGATATACTGGGGCAGTGGAACTGTGACTTAAGCAGCCCAAACACATGCTCTGTGATGTTCCTAGTTTGTGCATGTGCCTCGTTATGGTGTTCTTCGGTAGGTTTATATGCATTTCTGATGGGTGTCGTCATCCACAGTCCCAGTGCATGGCCAGCATCCCCCAGTATATAGCTGTACGGGATGTACCCCCTGGCAAATATCTGATACAGCTGTGATGCATGCCAGATGTGGGAGTCGTGATAACTGCCAGGGCTACTAGCACACACATTCATGATAATGCCCTGGGCATTGCACATGACCTGGGAGTTGATGGAGTGATACCCCTTGCGGTTGACGTAGACTCTATCCTCCTCACCAGGTGGTGCTTTGATGTGCATGTGAGAGCAGTCTATGACACCTAGTACCTCAGAGTAGTGTGCTACATGGTGGAAAAGATGCATATTGCTGGCCCTCTCTTCAGGGGTGTGGGGTAAATATATGTGCTCACTGGCATGTGTTTGCATGGCAGCCAGGAATTGGTGGAGTAGCCTGGATGCAGATGCCTGTGAGACACCCATCATGTCCCCAGTAGGTCTTTGAAAGGAACCTGTAGCTAATATTCTAAGGGCTACACATACCTTTGTTTTCACTGGTATGGGTTCCCCTCTGTTGCCTCTGGGTCTGAGTTGAGGGTGGCAAAGCTCAGTGAGTTTTTGTAGTATGTCCCTGCTAACCCAGTAGTGCGATAACTATCTCCATCTTATGTAGCCCTGGAAAGTTACCCTGGGCCTGAACACTCTTCTCCTTCTCAGTCTAGGTCTATTGTCAGCATGAGCACCAGCACTGACCTCAGCCTCTAGCACATACAGATGTAGCAGAGCAGCAGCAGCCCCTATCATCTTGTCAGTTAAAATTCCCAAGTGTTTACTCCAATGGTGCAGAGTATGTGGGAAAATCAGATTGAAGAGTGTACGCATACTTTTTAGTGGTGTTCTGCTGATGCAAGTCTATGTGATTGGCTGACTATGATGCGTTCCACCTGCCAGGTCTATCATTGCAGGTTTTGAGTGGCCCAGTGTCAGTGAAACAGGGCTTATCAGTCATTTATACTTGATTAGCTTTTCCAGGCTATTTCCTTGTATATTTTTTTATTTCTTTCACTGCTAAGCACTGGGGCATGGTGTGCAAACCCGCAGTGCTAGTATAAACAGTATTCAGTAGTTTAGACACACCCCCATGCACGGGCATGCTCAGCTTAGCTTAAAGCCACTAAAACATGTGCCGTGGGGCTAAACACAGTTTAGCAGCACTGGACACACACCCCTGCTTAGCTGTGCTCAGCTGAGTGCAAACGGGTACCTCTGAGCTCCAATCCAATTAAACACAACATGACACACTCCCTTTTGATGTCAGCTACCTGATGTACTAGCACCAACACAATTTTGGCCCTACATGGGTTTTATCTGCAGACACAGTAGCCTATTTTTGCTATTCAGTAACCCCAGCTCATTTGCATACAGATCCTTGCATATTCCCTGGATACTTCACTACTCCATGGCCTGCCTCCTTAGCAACCATTGAAACCTGCCATTGTTCATTATGCATGCAGGCCACTATAATGCATTATTTCTGCAAATGTCTTATTTTCAAATTTTCAACACTTTAATATTTTTTTTGCATAATGGCATGTTTGCATGTTGCTACCTGCAGTGCAAATGTAATATGTGTATTAAAAAAAATAATATTTTATGATGATTTCCATTGCTTTTTGGACTCACTGGGCATAGTTTTGGCCATTTCCATCCCAACATTGCAATATCCAACCTTTTTTGAGGGCTTTTACAGCCCCTGTTTTAATTTTTTTCATTTTTGCACATGGTTATTTTCCATGTACATTTCTGACACCAACACTCCTCCTACACGGGTACTGTGCAGCTTACTGGATCACAAATTACCTTCATTGGCATGGATTTCACCTGCTTATGAGGTGATTTTCATTCCACAGACACTTCCGTCTCCGCATGCTCATGCACGCCCCTCTGCTGTGTTTATTGGATCGCTCAGCTGCCAGTTTCTGTGTTGGGGCAATGCCATTATACCTACATGGAAAATCACTCCATGTAGGCTTTATTGAATTACCTTTGAGGAATATATAAGAATAGGAAAAGGAATAAATAGAATTAATGAAAAGGAATTTGATTTTTAATGATAAAAAATAACTTATGGAATTATGGAAAAATCACTACGGGCTAGTAAAGAGTTCCCCTACCCCTGTACCTACCTGCTGTGTCTACCAGCAGAAGATCAAATATTTCACTTCTCTTTTTCTGGATGTAAAAACAATGACCTCATGCCTACACACTGTCATACCCTCCTTTACTTTATTTTTGTTTTGCGCTATTTTATGCCTATTCTGTTTGATTTTATAGCTGTCAGCCACACTAGAGCCTTAAGAACTTAACTTTCATCATTACAAGCTCACTGATTGTTTTTTGAGTTCTCTTGCCTCCTCCTGCTGGGTCAACCAGCTTAGTTTGTCCTCGCTGCGCTCGGTCTCACTCCACTTCCCTACCCTACCCCCACTCATCCCCACTTTCATTAGATTTATACCTATCCAAACTACACCCACTATTACCCTCAGTCTATCCACTTCCACCTTCTGTATCTTAAATCCTACCTCACCACTCCTCACCCTTTTACACTGCATACACACATTCCTACTCAATACCAACTCTACCTCTCCCCTCCCCTCTATCTCAGCCTCCCAACATACCTACCAATCATGTATCCCCACTACTGCTTAACAGCCTATACCCTCCTACTATACTTTCTCTACTCCACCTATAACTCCACTTGTCTTCATGCATACCACATCAGGCACTACCACTCTCCAACTCTCCCACTGTCCTCCCACTGTTTTCAATCCCACATTTACACCGCAATCAGCCTACAACTTTATAATAACTCAACTTCTCTCCTCACACCCTTCAAACACATTCAGACACATTATCCAAACCCCCATACCACAAGATATATTAAGTTAATAAACAAGCTAAGGAGTCTTCTATTAGACTCCTTAACACAAATTAAACTCCAAGCTGACATCCACACTAACCCATTTCCAAATAATAACTATCACCCTAACCACACTCCTCCCTCCCAGCTCTCCCAACAACTTCTGTCCAGTTTGCTCCACATGCCCATCCCTACTCCCTCTCCCAAAAACCTCTACAACACTGATCTACTCTTTACCAGTTTCAGTCTTCACAGCCTCACAAATAAAACTACCAAATTCCATGCAGCCCTAGCCACCTACTCACCTGACATAGCTGTGATAACTGAAACCTGGTTAAAACCACACATTAAACATAACGAAGTTACCACATCTGGCTATAACATCATTAGACAAGACAGATTAAACAAAAGAGGTGGTGGAGTTGCCATTATGTTTAAATACACCCTCAAACTTGGACAACTTAACTGTACCTACTCAGACCTACCTAACTCTGAAATTCTAAAAACTCACCTCGAAATCAACCCCAAGAAAAACATAATTATCATCTCCACCTATCTCACTCCAGGCAATAACCTTCCTACCATCAAAACGCTATTATCCTGGGCATCTGCCAACTTCAGGCAAGAAACTATAGTTCTTGGTGACTTCAATCTGAACTGGCAATCCTGCTCATGTAGCAACCCCTCAAACTTCATAAACTTGTTCAACTTCATTCAAACCATTATATGTCCATTTTTTTTGCATAATGGCATGTTTGCGCGTTGCTACCCACAGTGCAAATGTAATATGTGTATTAAAAAAATAATATTTTACGATGATTTGCATTGCTTTTTGGACTCACTGGGCATAATTTTGGCCATTTCCATCCCAACATTGCAATATCCAACATTTTTGGGGGGCTTTTACAGCCCCTGTTTTATTTTTTTCATTTTTGCACATGGTTATTTTCCATGTACATTTCTGACACCAACACGCCTCCTACACGGGTACTGTGCAGCTTATTTGATCACAAATTACCCTCATTGGCATGGATTTCACCTGCTTATGAGGTGATTTTCATTCCACAGACACTTCTGTCTCTGCATGCTCATGCACGCCCCTCTGCTGTGTTTACTGGATCGCTCAGCTGTCAGTTTCTGTGTTGGGGCAATGCCATTATGCCTACATGGAAAATCACTCCATGTAGGCTTTATTGAATTACCCTTGAGGAATATATTAGAATAGGAAAAGGAATAAATAGAATTAATGAAAAGGAATTCGATTTTTAATGATAAAAAAGAACTTATGGAATTATGGAAAAATCACTACGGGCTAGTAAAGAGTTCCCCTACCCCTGTACTTACCTGCTGTGTCTACCAGCAGAAGATCAAATATTTCACTCCTCATTTTATTTCACTTCTCTTTTTCTGGATGTAGAAACAATGACCTCATGCCTACACACTGTCATACCCTCCTTTACTTTATTTTTGTTTTGCGCTATTTTATGCCTATGTGTTTTATTTTATAGCTGTCGGCCTCACTAGTGCCTTAAGAACTTATCTTTCCTCATTACAAGCTCACTGATTGTTTTTTGAGTTCTCTTGCTTCCTCCTGCCGGGTCAACCAGCTTAGTTTGTCCTTGCTGTGCTCGTTCTCACTCCACTTCCCTACCCTACCCCCACTCACCCCCACTTTCATTAGATTTATACCTATCCAAACTACACCCACTATCACCCTCAGCCTATCCACTTCCACCTTCTGTATCTTAAATCCTACCTCATCACTCCTCACCCTTTACACTGCATGCACACATTCCTACTCAATACCAACTCTACTTCTCCCCTCCCCTCTGTCTCAGCCTCCCAACATACCTACCAATCATGTATCCCCACTACTGCTTAACAGCCTTTACCCTCCTACTATACTTTCTCTCCTCCACCTATAACTCCACTTGTCTTCATGCATACAACATCAGGCACTACCACTCTCCAACTCTCCCACTGTCCTCCCACTGTTTTCAATCCCACACTTACACCGCAATCAGCCCACAACTTTATAATAACTCAACCTCTCTCCTCACACCCTTCAAACACATTCAGACACATTATCCAAACCCCATGCCACAAGATATACTAAGTTAATAAACAAGCTAAGGAGTCTTCTATTACACTCCTTAATACAAATTAAACTCCAAGTTGACATCCACACTAACCCATTTTCAAATAATAACTATCACCCTACCAACACTTCTCCCTCCCAGCTCTCCCAACAACTTCTGTCCAGTTTGCTCCACACTCCCATCCCTACTCCCCTCTCCCAAAAACCTCTACAACACTGATCTACTCTCTACCAGTTTCAGTCTTCACAGCCTCACAAATAAAACTACCGAATTCCATGCAGCCCTAGCCACCTACTCACCTGACATAGCGGTGATAACTGAAACCTGGTTAAAACCACACATTAAACATAACGAAGTTACCACATCTGGCTATAACATCATTAGACAAGACAGATTAAACAAAAGAGGTGGTGGAGTTGCCATTATGTTTAAATATACCCTCAAACTTGGACAACTTAACTGTACCTACTCAGACCTACCTAACTCTGAAATTCTAACAATTCGCTGCAAAATCAACCCCAAGAAAAACATAATTATCATCTCCACCTATCTCACTCTAGGCAATAACCTTCCTACCATCAAAATGCTATTATCCTGGGCATCTGCCAACTTCAGGCAAGAAACTATAGTTCTTGGTGACTTCAATCTGGACTGGCAATCCTGCTCATGTAGCAACCCCTCAAACTTCATAAACTTGTTCAACTTCATTCAAACCATTATATGTCCAACTAACACAAACATTCCAATAAGCAATCTACACTAGATTAGATTCTGACTAACAGACCCAACCTATACTACCTAGCTGGATGTCTACTAGACTTCCTTAGTGACCACTCTTCAACCTTTCTTTACAGAAAACGCATACACACTCAAAGCAACATCTACTACAAATACATCCATAGTACAAAAAATTCTCCCCCCTCTACCTTCAACCTATTACTTCAAAAATATGACTGGATACCACTTAAACACCTCCACCTAGACCTAGCTGTTCAACATTTTAATAACACCTACCTTAACAAACTTAATAGCCTTGCTCCCACTAGAAAAGTATACCAAAGAACCAAGCAACTACCTTGGCTATCAAATGACACCAAGCTACAACTTAAACGTAGAGATAGAGCTTGGTCAACTTACCACATTGCTAAAGGCACAGCCAACCTCTTAGCATATAAACAGTTTTGGAATTTAGCTAAGAAACAAATCAAAAAGGACAAACAAACCTACTTCCAAACCAATCAACAATAGCACCTAAACAATCCACATAAATTCTGGCAGAGCATCAACTACCTCCTTAGCCTGGGTCATACTCCAACCCCAGTCCCTATCACTTCCAACAATACTGACCCTATAGCTACTCAATTTAACTCCAACTTTATCAAGTCAATAACCACCCTACTGGATACCCAGACCACCCAGCCACTTACCCTTCCCAGTCCTACCCCATAAATCCCAACCCCCTCATTTTTCATACCATTCAAACTAGCTACATAAAAAAAACTCCTAACCAAGCTAAAACCATGCTGTCTAGCTGCTGACCAACTCCCTAACAAATTTCTAAAGATTACTGCACCTTCTATCATCTACCTTACAACCATCTTGATCAATAATTTTATTACAGAGCAATACATCCGTCTTCCCTGGAAAGTATCCCACAGCTTTCTCCTCCAAATAGGTGGACCCTCCAGGGAATTAACAAAACTACTGAAGACCACAGATGAAGAATCCACTTAAAACACCAGTTTATTGCACTTCTAGCGCTTCGGCAACCACCTTCAAGGAGTATAAAATATCACATAACTTACACAGTTTATATACCCTAATACATCTAACAATTAAACAAGCAGCCTAAATCAATTAATCAATAAACATTAAAAAAATACTTGATACTACTTTCTCATCAGATAAGAAGCCTCCAGTTACATTCCACATTTTTTCTTTTTGGTTCGTGCAGCAACTAACAAACTACTGCCTCATAGCCATCCTCTCCCCATTGCAAAAGTCTTAGAAAAATGCATCTACAATCATCTCCTTCACCACCTCCTTACTTACAACCTGTTATCTAGTTCTCAGCATGGCTTTTGACCTAAACATAGTACTAGCACAGCTCTAATATCTTTCACAAACACCATTAATCATCTCCTACACAAAGGTCAGTCTGTTTCTTCCATCTTTCTCAATATGTCCAAAGCCTTTGACACTGTTTCTCACCAACTACTTCTAGACAAACTTGCATCCTATAGCCTCACCACTGCATCCCTAACCTGGTTTCATAGTTATCTTTCCTATCGTCAGCAAGCAACCAAATGGGCAAACAGTCTTTCCTCCTAGTCCCCATCTCAGTAGGTGTACCCGTAGGTTCCATTCTTTGACCCCTCCTCTTTACCATATTTAAAAACAACCTCAGCTCAGCAACTCAACTGGCACTCATTGTCCAGTATGCTAATGATTCCACACTTATATGCTCAGCCCCCTCACCACAAGAAATTCAAATAAAAATGCAAACCTCCTTTCAGAACAAGAACGATACCTCTCTGTATATCAACTCACACTTAACCCAAACAAAACTAAGATTATAATCTTCAGAAACAAAATATCCAAACATAGTCAGTTCCCTTTCTCAGTTCTGTCCACTAATGGAACCAAAATTGAACCCACTAACCACACCAAACTTCTAGGTGTCACAAATGATGAGAATCTAAAATTCGACAAGCATATCTCTCTGAGTATCAAAAAAGTTCATGCAAAACTTGGCACCCTCTATAGAGCTAAACCATACCTTACTCAGAGTGTCAGGCTAGCTACTGCTTGATCACATCTGCTTTCCACCCTCCTATATGGATCTCACATATTCACAAACCTGTGTAAGAGTGAGGTCAATAACCTAGAATCCTGCTAAAACAAAATCGCTAAGTTTGCCATCAATCAGCCATACAGGACTCACCACTGCACTGCCCTCTCCTAGCTCAGCTAGCTAGAACTACTTAATCTTTTATCCATCAACCAAATGGCCATGACCCACAAAATTATCCACCAACCCAGCAACTGCCCCACTCTCTCTAACCTTGTCCAACCTAGTACTAATACCTGGTCCCTCAGATCCTCCAACAAGCTAATGCAAAAGGTATCCCACTCCCACAACTACCATGGCGACTCCCTTTACTTCCACAAAATTGCCAAATTATGGAATACTCTTTCACAGCCCATCACACAAAATCCTCATCACCATGAGTTCAAATAACTCTTAAAGAACTACCTAGCCAAACACTGGATCTGTTCCTGCTATTCACCAGGCTAATTTCTTCCTACCTCCCTGTACCTTACCTTAACCTCTACTCTAACCTTCTACTACACTCTCCTCCATCTCTCGGCAATCTCTGCTGACTCATACTTTACTCACATCTGGAATAGTATTTAACTCCCTGTCATTATTTCACTGATGATATACGCACATACTGTCTCTGAATTTATATTGTTCACACTAGTCTTTGTACTTTGTATTTCTGTATAAGTTTAACAATGACTTGTCCTTTCACTAGACACTCTGTATAATGTTTTCACTGTTCATATTATGAACTAACTACTGTATTATAAAAGTACTATTATTGCTGTATGCTTTATTACTGTATGTGGAGCTTTTCTCCCCGGGCCTCCGCTGAAAGCGGCCTTCTGGCCTAGTCGAACACTACCCAGTTAACAAATGTAATAAATAAGTAAATAAATCATATGAATATGAGAAAGTTTTATGAGAACTGGACTGTTTGGTGGCTTAATTTTAGAGTAATATAAAAAAAGTGTTTTTACAATGTATCAGGAAGAAAAGAAGAAAGGAAAAGGAGAGATATAAGATATTGTCAAGAAACACTCTGAGACTTATTAGAGAAGAAACATTCCTTTAAGAAGAAAAGAGAAATATATAAAATGAATCAAATTTAAAGTACTGTAACAACTTGCTATATAAACAAAAATATGGTTTACAAGGAAAAAAAGAAGAGTAAAATAATAAAAGAAGGAAAAATAATAAAATAATTAAAAAATAAGGAAGGTAAGCAAAAACAGCAAGAAGAAATCTATGAAATAATTAAAGAATATGTATTGGAATTATTTGTTAAAAGAGAAGAAAACATAGGGTAGAATTTAATAAAGCCTGCACTGTATTTTTTACTGTGTAGTCATCATGCCATGCTGTTTACATGAAAGTAAGTAGCTGTGCAATCCAGTAAGCACTGCTTAGCAGCGTGCATGAGTGCACCAACACAGGAAGTTTCGTGGCATACAACTCACCCCAAAAAGAGGTGAATCTCATGCAAATGAGGCAAACAGAGTGATCCAGCAAGCAGATAGGCATCCCTGAAGACCCTGTGTTGGTGTCAAATATGTACATGGAAAAATTCCAGTACAAGATTCCAAACAGACAACAAGGGCTGTAAAAGTGTAGGTAGAGGGACAGAAATGGCATAGTACATATAGATATGAGTAAAACTATCTACTGTGTGTCCATAAATATAAGGAACATAAGTTAAAATAATTATATTTCTTTTTACTGATCTGGTCATGTTTGCACAGCTCGCTGCAGTGTGCAAACAAGTTTTAATGAAAAAAATAAAAGTAAGAGTGGAAAAACTACAGTTAATAGTATGTGACAGAAATTGATTATAGGATCTTGAGTGGAGTATCTACAGTGATGGAATGGTGTTGTTGCTAACTAGGTAGGGTCTGGAACCGTGTAGTTTCCTGTTTATGTGCACAGATCCCTATGCAAATGAGGTGGGGTTATTGAGTAGCACAAAAGGATATCCGTGTCTGCATATCCCATCTGTGTCGGCACAGAACTGTGCTGGTTTCCACAAAACAGGTAGCTGACATCAGGAGAGAGTGTGCCTGAGTACTTCTAAGCTCATCAGCGTTCAGCTAAAATGTTTGAGTGGTGTGCCGCTGTGCTTAGCAGGGGGGGGGTGTACACTGCCTGCTCAGCTTTATTTACCATTGGGGCACATGTTTGCATGGCACGCCGCTGTGCTGAGTGTGATCTTTCAGGGGGGTGTGTACAGTGATTGCTAAGCTTTGTTTACCTTCAAGGCACTTGTTTCCACATGTTTGCATGGCATGATGCATTGCTGAGAGTATCTAAAAAGCAATGATGTAATAATTAGTTGTTACACTTCTTTAACTTAAACTAGATCCAGTAAATGATGTTAATGATATACTAGGCAGGTGGAATGCATCATAAGTACAAAATCATACAGTCAGCACCTACAGTAAAGCACTATAAAGTATGCAGACACCCAAAAGTCTGAATTTTCACCGATACTCTGCACCATTGGAGTACAGACTTGGGAATTTTAACTGACAGAATGTTAGGGGCTGCTGCAGGTCTGCTACATCTGTAGGTCCTAGATGCCAAAGTCAATGCTGCTGCTGGTGCTACTGACAATAGCCCTAGGCAGAGAAGGAGAAGAGTGTACAGGCCTAGGGTAACCTGCCAGGAGCTGCATGAGCTGGACATTGTAGAGCACTACAGGGTATACAGGGACATACTACAAGAACTCACTGAGCTCTCCAGCCCTCAACTCAGACCCAAAGCCAACAGAGGGGAGCCCATCCAAATGGAAACAAAGGTATGTGTAGCCCTTACGATAATAGCCACAGGTACCTTCCAAAGACCAACAGGGGAAATGATGGAAGTCTCACAGTCATCAGCATCCAAGGTACTCCACCAGTTCCTGGATGCCATGCTACCACATGCCAATGAGCACATTTATTTTCCCCTCACCTCTGAGGTGAGGGCCAGGAATATGCAACACTTCTACTTGTAGCACACTACCCTGAAATACTGGGTGCCATAGATTGCACTCATGCACACACTGAGGCACCACCCACTGAGCAAGGTAGAATGCACATCAAACACAAGGGTTACCACTCCATCAATGGCCAGGTTGTGTTCAATGCCCAGGGCATTATCCTGAATGTGTGTGCTGTCAGCCCTGCTAGTTATCATGACTCCCATATCTGGCACACATCAAAGCTTTGCTTGGGGGGACATCCCACATGGCCATTTACTGGGGATGCTGGCTATGCCCTGGAACCATGGATGATAACACCAATCAGAAATGCACACACACCCATGGAAGAATGCCATAATGAAATACACGCACAAACTAGGAACATCATGGAACATGTGTCTGGGCTACTGAAGTCATGGTTCTGGTGTATCAATATATTTGGTGGAGCCCTGCAGTACTCTTCAGGTGCATATATGTTCACAGTATGTGGAAACAGCTGCAGCAGAATCAGCAAAGGGAAGGGATACACAGCACTCCACCAGTACCTAGGTCACCACAACTACAGTCACAGGAGGACTTGAAGGAGGAGCCCCCTGATGATGACCCTATAGGCAGATGTAGGCATGCCCAGTACACCCTGCCATTGGCTAAGAGAATGCATAGCACATTCACTGACAACCTGGGGCCCTAGGGACTAATAGCTTACTCCTACTCACATACATATAATAAATGTATGGATGCCAGGCAACCCACACAACCTATACCTATCCATGTATTAGTTGTGTACAGCTTGCGTCACCCAGATTCAGCCATGAACTGCAGGTCTATCAAATGCTGCATTCATAAGGTTAGTCTTTAAGCTACACACTAATTGTAAGGATTACTAGGCTATATTACTTTTTTTGATTTCTCCAAGTCTTTTGGGTTTCTAATACCATGACGGGAATAGACCCCATTCCTAAGTCAGAGTACGATTAAAGTTCATGAAATTAGTATTATTTCACTCTTTGATGTTAGCAAAAAGTGCTCTTCACAGTACCCGCAATGTGCCCAGGAATGACTCCTTCTGCAATTCATATGGTGTTACATGAATTGGTAACATATCTAAATATGATTGTAAATTCTTTTTTATACGACCAGTTGCTCCTACTACTATTGGAACTGTTTGGGTATTTTTCTTCCACATGGCTCTCATTTCTGCCTGCAGACCAAGGTATTTTATGACTTTGTGTCTCCCTGTACACAAGACACTATAGTCACTAGGTGTGGTAATTTCAATGATCAATGCTACTTTTGTCTTCTTTTCTTGGATCACTATGTCCAGTTTTCTAGCATCTATCTTTTGGACTGCTGGTATTGGGTGATCCCATGTGATGTAAACTTCATCATTTTCAATGATTCTCTGTGGCTCATGTTTCCAATATTTTTCAACCACTTCGATATCATAATGTTTGCACAATCTCTAGTGTAACAATCTCGCCACATTATTATGCCTTTCAGTATACAGTCCCTCTGCCTTTAGAGCATCACAGCCAGCAATAAGGTGTGTAACTGTTTCCAACTGGGTTCCACAAAACCTACATATGTCTGTTTCTCCCACATGTTCAATGGACTTAGTAAACCAGCGTGTACGCAGCCCACTATCTTGGGCTGCCAATATTAATCTTTCATTTCTTGATGTAAATTCACCTCTCCTTAACCATTCCTGCATTCGTTCTTGATCAGCATGAGGCTCTTCCAGAAGTTTTTTATACTTGCAACTATATTTATGTTTTTTTCCACGTCTTGCTTTCTCATCTGATTCTTCACCTTATATTATTTCTTTTCTTTTTTAGCACATTCAGTTGCTGCCTGGTTTTTATCCACTTCTGGTTTGATTTCCATTCCTGCTTGACGTCGATATGCTTCTACTAAATTAAGCAGAAATGTCATCTTAGATTTATTCTCCTCATGTTTCAAAACTTTCACCACATTTGGATCTTGTGAGGTCAATAGATATGTGTGGAGTCCTACGATTGCAGATCTATACATGTAATCAGTTTCAAGGAGGCCCATCCCTCCTTCAGAATGGGGGATATATAATCTTGGTATACACTGATTTTTATAAATCATTTGGTGAGCATGAAGCATCCTTCTTGTTTTGATATCCAATCTATCCAACACGTTTTGGGGCCAGTCAATCACTCCAAAACTATAAGTTAGGACAGGAAGAGCAAATTGATTTATAGCTTGGATCTTGTTCCTAGGTGTCAATGCTGTTTTCAGGATTAATTTAAGTCTTCTAAAGTACTCCTTATTAATCCTTATTCACATTTGTTCATGTTTTGTTGCTGATCCTTCATCAATTCCCAAGTATTTATACACCCCCCCCCCTGCTCAAGTTCTTTTATATCAAGTTCTTTTATATCATATATATTATCTCTCAACTCAGTACTGGCGTAACCAGTCAGTAGGAGAAGGAAACCACACTCACTACAATTCCAGTCTCACATAGACCTACCACGACAGCAAACCAAACACATAAACACACAAAAACATACTCGGAGGCTCTAAATAAAAATCTGCCTAAGCAGCAGAGACCTCCAAAGCAGACACCCAAGCAACCGCTACACCAAAGCAAAACACGTGCAACACATAGCTCACAAAGCCAGTGTGCCGAACAGTCACAGCCCTTAAGGCTAAACAACACACCTGATATACTTGTAATAGGTGACTCTATCGTCAGGCACACTGACGTCCCGCTCACCAGGCTGAACAAGGAGAAGGTCATGATGAGCTACCTGTCGGGAGCTAGGATCCGCCACATAACACAAGCACTCAGGTCACTCCAAGGCAAGTACAAATATGACTCAGTCATTGTCCATGCTGGTGTGAATGACCTGTGACGTACCTCCCTGGACTACATGAAAAGAGACATAGAGGAACTCTCTGAGCATGTAGCTCAGGCCGGTATGACCCTGACCTTAAGTAGCATCTTACCCTCACCAAGAATGATGTCACAATATGAAGACAAGATGATCAATTTCAACAATTGGCTTAAGTATTGGTGTCATTCAAAGGGGATCCATTGCCTGTCAGCCTGGGATGACATGCTCGACAAGCCATGATGCTTCGCTAGGGATGGCTTGCACCTGTCACCCCTGGGCTTTCGGATATTGGCAAAGGCTCTTGCTACCCCCATAGTGCTTTTTTTAGGCAAGGCTCAAAAGACAAACCCACCTCCATAGGTATCACAAGGGATAAGAAACTAACAGTAATGCTACTCAATGCTAGAAGTCTAACCCTCAAGATGCATGCACTCGAAACTCTCCTTAGCATGGAGAACATTAATATCTGTGTAGTAACAGAAACCTGGTTCAAGGCTCCCGAGAGCACCCCAGCACTACCAGGTTATACCTTGTACCATGCTTTTCGGCCCCAAAACTTGGACCGAACCACAAAAGGAGGGGGAGTATCAATATTCGTCAAAGATACCCACACCTTCAGGTTGGTGGCACAGCACGAAGCATCAGAGACTATCCATGTGCAACTAACAGTGGGTAAAACTGACTTCCAGTTTATAGCCTGCTACAGACCACCCTCCCAAACCCAGGAACCCCACTCGGCCTTCCTGAGAACACTGGAAAATATGAAGGTCTCTCCAAACACCATTATACTGGGTGACTTCAACTACCCAAACATAGACTGGGAGCATTACTCTAGCTCCAACACCCTAGCCCAATGGTTCCTAGAATTTATAAACTCAAATGCTATGGAACAACTTGATACCACTCCCACAAGAGGGGAAAACATACTGGACCTGATCATCACTAACATGGGGACTCTATGCTCCAGACCAGAAGTGTATCCCTCACTGGTAAGATCAGACCATAAACTAATCTCACTGGATATTCACATCCTGACCCCACCCCCTGCCCAGAAAACCACAGTGAAAAACTTCTCTACAGCAAATTTCACACTCCTCAAAACCGAGGTGGAATACTTCAAAGCCCCCAGGCCTTGTGGAAAATACGGCCTAGACCGCAGAATCCTTTATAAACGCATTCTATGAACACTTCAGGAATTCATGGATCATGCAATCCCAAATAAAACCAAGACCCAATCCTCCAAAGGCAGACGTCCTGTCTGGTGGACCCCAGCCATAAACAAACTATACAATAGAAGGAGGAAGCTACTACATGATAGAGCAAAATCCCAAAAAGGGAAGGCATTTCTGATCAGTATTAGCAAAAAACTACGGGCACTCATAAAATCGTCTAAGGACAGCTTTGAGAGAAAAATTGCACAGGACACTAAGGATAATCACAAGGCTTTCTTTAGTTATGTTAGGAACCTGGGTGGGAATTCCCAGATATGCTCAGAATTAGTCCAAAATGACAAAAAATACACCGAACCCACAGACATTGCCAACATCCTAGCTGACAGGTTCAGCGCAAACCCCCCCCCTCCCCACCAAAAGGGCAAATATCTATCCCAGCAGAGTGCTGCCCCTCCTGACATCTCAGATGCTCAGGTAAGAGCCACCCTCTCCAAAGCAAAAAACACAGGATCAATGGGACCAGACGGTGTCCCGGGCTGCGTCCTACATGAACTCCAAGAAGAGCTAAACCCAAACATAAAACTACTGTTCAATCTCAGCCTTACTACAGGATATGTACCCAAAGAGTGGCGTACAGCAACAGTGGTCCCTCTCCACAAAGGTGGTGCCTCAACAGATCCTGGAAACTATCGCCCCATAAGCCTAACTAGCTTAATCTGCAAAGCTATGGAAAGGATCATCATGGACCTCATAAATAAAGATATTGGGGACCTATAGACACTGGATCCTACCCAGTTCGGCTTTGTTAAGGGCAGATCATGCCTATTAAACCTGGTCAATTTCTTTGAAACAGTCACCAAGGCCATTGACGAGGGGAAGGTGGTCCACACAGCCTACCTGGACCTCGCAAAAACCTTCGATACAATACCCCACTCGGGCATTATAGATAAGCTCACCAGCTTAAATATAAACCCCTATGTCACTAGATGGGTTGCAAACTGGCTCAAGGACAGAACCCACATGGTTAGAATTGCTGGAGCCATGTCAGACTCCAAACCAGTTACAAGTGGCATCCCACAAGGCTCAGTCCTGGGACCTCTCTTGTTTGGTATATATTTCTCGGAAGTACAGACCAACACGGAAGGACTGTGGCTGACCAAGTTCGCAGATGACTGCAAACTGGGTGCCATAATCGACTCTCCAGCCGACACAAGCATCCCCCAAAAGGGCCTCATAGAAACAGACAACTGGTGCCAGAGCCATGGCCTCAAGCTAAACGCCAAAAAGTGTATAGTCATCCCCTTTGGCAAAAACAAAGTGCCCACAAATTACCACATAGGTGGTAATCCATTAAGTACGGAAGAAGTAATTAGGGACCTGGGGACCCAAGTTGATAGCAATCTCTCATTTGACAACCATGTGGCCAAAGTGGTTAGAAAAACATTTTATATAGCCCACCTAATCATGAAGGGATTCACATCTAGATCAGGGGAGGTCATCGTGCCTCTTTACTCATCCCTCATCATGCTCATAATTGAGTAAAATGCCCCTTTTGGGATGTACCTTGCCAGACACCTGCAGCAACTGGAAAGACCCCAAAAGTACCTCACCAAGAGGATCAAAGGGCTCAAACAGATGCCATATGCTGCCCGGTTAAAGAAACTCCAGTTCTACTCAGTGGCATACTGCCTGCTCAGAGGCGATCTGTGCCTGATGTATAAAGCCATGTCCAACCCGGAATTAATGGACATACTGCACCTCAGAAAATCCAAATCCCATCGAGCTACGTGCTCGAGAGACTTGAACCTCAGCACTGAAATAAATAGGACATGCTGGAGGGACAGATTAATAACCCAGAGGCTCCCTTCACTCTGGAATAAAATCCCAGTCCAGGTTAGGCAGAGCCCCTCATTGACTCTCTTCAAGAGGAATCTTGATGAGTGGATGGGAGATCGTAGGTTTACCCCGGGTATCACTTCTGTGTCACTGTTAGACAGAGGCACAGTATACTAACCTCGAAAAAGGGCATAGCAAAATTAATTTAAAATGGGTGGTGAAAGCCAAACACACTCTGGCTAGGCTTATAAATGCCCTAGGGCAGATAGCCTAGTATGAACTTATGAACCTATGAATCACATTCTTGTCCCAAACTGATATTTTCCTGGTGCTGCAATTTTCCTTTTTTAAAGGTTGCTTTTACACATTTATCACATGTATGGAACTGCTGCTGTTATGCAAGGAATTATAGTGGGCTAATTCCACAGATGTAACATCAACCATTGGACTACAGATAGTCCAATAGTATGTGTTCCTTAATAGTCACTAGGCCTCATGGTTGGAATATTCACTACGTCAATCAAGGAAGATGTTAAACAGTGGGCTCACATGATATTTGGACTACTGTATATCCCAGCAGATCACATGCCATTGCTCCCCCACCCCCAACATAGCAGTATACTCATACAACTGCTTTAACACAAAATCACCTATGGTATATCAGTTTACCAGGCAATCTTAGGGCTGTAACATAGATATTCTCACACCATTGTATGTCTTTCCTCATGCAGGATAAGAATGTGCGTATGTATGCTGTTGATTGTGTGAAGAATGACTTCTCTCTGTCTGTGACCTGAGTGTCTCAGTGGACTTGGGAAGCTAGCATTGTTGATGGTGTTGATGGTTCTAATCTGGAAGCACTCACATCTTTTGCATGGGAGGTAGTACTATGTTGGTGTTTTCACAGACTGTCATATCTCTTACTGCAAGAAATCTGGACAAAGTCAGTAAGATTGGGGAGGACAAAAGCCCAAACATAGGGACAGAGTTCAAATATTGTCCCCATAAACCTAGAAAGTAATTTGTAGTAAAGATGCTATATTAGTGCTTATGTTCTAAAGGATATAAAGTCTGAAACACAAATGTTTGTCTGTAAGTAGCATAATGTTTTGGCATCAATACTCAGTACTTCACCAGAAGACCACAAATATATGAGGAACAGACAAAACATATGAGGTAAAACAGTGGACATCCTGTGGAAATCAGGAAATTAAGATGGTTGAGAGGTATATAGACTGACAGTCTGTTGGTGGTGTAACATTACCAACCACAGTCAAAGATTATGTACAGCACACAGTTGTGGAATGCTGTGGACTGTTTGAGAGAAGTGCAGTACTGCAGAAACAGGGGCAGATGTTAATGTCTGTAACATACAAAAATCCGGACTGGAGTACAGGTAGATGTAGACTGGAGTCACCTTATTTGTACTGATAGTCCCACTGAGCATTCCGATACACTTAATGAGTGCAATCCTGTTGCTCCTTCATCAAAATGACCTGTTATGTATAAACTACTATACATACAGATATACATATACATATCTGTCTGTCACTATATCTCCCTCACAAGCATAGTATATCTATCGCTATGTAGTGTCAAATAGATATGTATAGACATATATAGCTATATAAATATTAAGAGGATACATGCACCCCCCATATATCTACAAAACACATATGCATATCATACACACACAGCTACAGTTATATATACATCCCTGTTATATACAGAAATATATGTGTGGATGTGTGGATTGTCCGACTTTCACTAATAATGGTGAGTAAATTTCCACTATCACACAGCCATACTGTTGCTCAAAGGATCCAAATTAAAGGTGCAACAGTACAACTTCCACTTTTACCCACAGACCCCTGTGCCTGCTAGATGTCATCATGTAGATAGACACAGGTGAGCAGGTGCTGTAATGTATAATACTGTCAACGTATGTATGGATAAGGTAGCTTGTTCCTGCCCACAGGTATGCTTATGTGACTGCAGGCAGCCACATATGGCTATACTGGTAACTGTACACACATAGCTAGAACAATTACAGGTATCCAGCTGTTAGGATACTAGATGCAGATAACACTATGAAGCAGTATCACACTGCAGGTCACAGATGCTGGTCAACACAGGCCTAGTTTGTGTAATGCACATGTACTATGCCTGCAATGCCCTCATACAACATGCGTAACATGTGGCACATCCAATAAGTACTGTGATCTGTAGTGTATAAGACTAACTAGGTAGGAGTTCTAATCTTACTCCATACTGCTTGATACATGAGTGTGTGTGTGTGTCTGTGTATCTTCCTGCAAGTGAACGGACATGATCTCATGGACTATCCAGCTGCAATGGTTATGCACTTTTTGGCCCTGTAACTTGCTGCTGGCTTCAACACTGCCCTCTTCTACAAGGCCTGATGATGTCAGCCACCTTAAAACTACCAGTTCACAGTATAAATTCAGATGAAAGCCGTAGCATGTGTGAAAATTACTGTGAAGTATATAGCCTATAAGACTGGATAGGTAAGGGTTTTAATCTCACTCCAGCCTACTTGGTACTTGATTGTGTCAGAGAGTGGGTGTTTGTGTATCGTCCTGGAAAGGAACAGATATGCCCTCATGGGCTATCCATCTGCAATGATTATGCACTTTTTGACCCTGTAACTTGCTGCCAGCTTCCACACTTCCCTCTTCTACAAGGCCTGATGATGTCAGCCACCTTAAGACTACCAGCTGACAGAGTGAAATCAGATATAAGCTGTGGCACATGATAAATACCATGATTTTAGTATATAAAACTAGATAAGTATTGGTTTTACTCTCACTCCAATCTCCTTGATGTGTGTGTGTGTATATATCCATATGATAGAACCTTGGTAGCTTAGACATGCAGGGTTTTGTAGTGTTTTATTTGTAGTGGGTGATGTAGACACCCTCCAAAGGACTAACCACAACAAGGCCTTTGTATGTCATCAAGCATAATATGTCCTAAAATAATAGTACTTGCAGGCATGAGGTGTGTAGTGTGCACCACGGACTGTAATCTGTAGTATGTACCATTACATAGGTAAGTCTGCACTACTACATACAGCCAACCTGCAGGACATGTGTGCCTTGGTGTGTCCTGTACACACTGATTGGAAGTGGTGCTAGCCTCAATGTAATCTTGTGTTTGTGTGAACTTGGTAGAGCATTTTACAACATGTCATGGAACAATGGGATATATGGATTGAACACAGAGAGTACTGTAGCCTTTGACTCTCACTGGTCAGAAAGATGTGGATGCATTCACTGTTGTACAACCAATACTGACAGGTTTGGGACATACATCCCAGACTGGCACTGGTACACTGAATGAGGCTGCCATCACAGCTATCATTGTGTGCAATGGCACCCTTGTCATGTCACTACACAGCCATATAGTACAACTGTGGCAGCCATACAGGTGCCAAGGTACACCAATATACATTGTAGAGAACATGTCCTATGGAGTCCATGTCAGGACCGTATATGTGTAGTCTGTCTCCAAAATGCTTTGGAGGGGATGTGTATGGCTTCATACATGGAGGTGTTAGTTCCCACTGTGTACCTCCAGTGTATCCATGATAGGACTAACACATGTGTCACCTGTGCTACACACCAATAACATCAGTGTGGCATGCATAATACATGCTGGTGAGACAGATATGTAACACAGGCAGTGCACCCTACATGACACATGCCCCCCATGCATGTCATGTGCACATCTGCTGGGACACACATCATGTGCAGGTTACACATTGAGATGCAGACCACAACAATCATAACTTTTAATGGGCAACTATTGGTATTGAACAAAGGATATATGTGAATGCATCAACTCCATCAGCACCCTCGTGGCATGTATGAAGGGTAGCAGACCTTCTCACAGATTAGGGACTCATGGGTATGCTGAAAGCCAACATTGTCCTTGTTAGCCTGTTATACATATATGGACCTATGGAGCCATGCAGTTATAGTGCTGTACCTTGCTGACAACATATGTCCGCTGTGCTGACATGCCATCCTGTGCTGCTTTATTTCCACTGTGTATCCATAGGTTATCCCAACAGATTCCTGTAACAGAAACATAAACAGGTCCATGACACACGTGTCGTGTACCTATACAGCTAACCCAACAACATACAACATAAGGACCACTGAAGGTACAGAAATGTATGTGGCATACAAGTGACATATGCCAGCATACATTATCTATCATTAACCACTACAAGTGGCATGGTGAACCAACACTGCATTACATAGGTACATTTTAGGTAATATAGTATCCTGTGCATCAGACACATAGCTGCATTTCCCTGCATTAATGTCAAGGATGACAGGGATGTGGCACAGGTATCATCAGTTGCACAGGGTGTTGTGTGGGGATGCAGGAGGCCTAGGCTGGCCCAAACAGTAGACATAATGTGTGTAAGTCAGGGGGAGCATGCCAGATTGACCATGGAGAGGTGCTGTGTGTGTCTGTGGGTGATCTACATATGACAGTGGTGTGTGAGTGTGGGCATGTACAGAGTCAAGCTCTGTGCTAGCCCTACACATGTGTTTGTTGGACAGCTGTGTACCATACATGGTAGAGTTGACAGTTCACTGTCTCCAGCCTCAGACTCAGGAACTGGATCTACCAGGAGTTGCAATGGCACCTCCATGCCCAAGGTCAGAAGCAGTGCTAGTACCTGATGGTGACTGCTGTCTGCTGGGACTATGTCCCCACAGGACCACCCAGGCTGACATGCCTAAGGCCTGCCATGTCATGGTGTGGACAACACACTGCCCACTGTAGTGCTGGATGCACTGCTACTATGGCAGCCTGATTGTGCACCACCATGTGGACTCTCAGCAGATGTTGTTGCTGCCCTACATTGATGGGTCCAACTCTCAACTCCAACCACACTTTCCAACACAGGCAATGTGTAGTCCAAAATAGACACTGTCTCAGCCCACCGTCTGTCCACTTCATCAGCCAACTGATCCAGTGTGTCCCCAATGTGGTGGAAGCTGTCACAGATGTCAGACTGTGTGGCATGCATAACCCTAAGCATATGCCTAGTGTTCCATTCAGAACATGTCTGTGGCTCTATGAAGGCTCTAAACATGTGCCAGGTGACCCATGATGTGACACCTGCAACAGGTGGTGGACAAATAGCAGGCCTCTACCAAGCACCCCTGACAATCCACCTGTGTGGGACCTCATCAGCTTTCTGGCTCTGGCCAGTGTGTACACTCACTGGAGCCATAGTTGCCACACTTTCCTGTCCAACATCTCCACCCTCTGACTGTCCAGTATCTGTGGCCTCTGGGGATGGGGTATGTGTGGGCATACCGACTGTGTGCAGTGAAAATGGGGCAGGAGAGTGATGTCTACCTCTGGGACAGATTCAGCCCCTGACTCCCCCACCTTTGCCTCACTGTGGCCACCATCATCATCAGTGTCTGAGGAGACACTGACATGAGGTTGTGAAGGGAACAGACTCCAACTCCCACCATCACCTGCAATAAGAATGAAAAAAGCAGTACATTAATACCTGCACTACTGTGCACAAAAAGCATTCAAGACTCCTAACAATGAAGACCCATAACTGCATTAGTGGTCAAAAGAGCTTCCTTCCCTGCCTTTGTTCACAAAGCACTACCTTGGAACACAATTCAAATTCAACTCAAGACCTTTATAACCATCACTTGAAGTAAATCAAGTCAAACATAACCAGTAATATATACATTTTACTTACTCAGTATGACACTACAATTGAAAAAAACAACACATAAAACTCAGTGCAACTATCTTCACAATTATATAGAAATACACATCTCACTGCCTAATGTATTTGCCTTCAACCTGTTGTATTTTAAGGTATATGTAA
Organism: Protopterus annectens; assembly: GCF_019279795.1. NCBI lineage: Eukaryota > Metazoa > Chordata > Ceratodontiformes > Protopteridae > Protopterus > Protopterus annectens. Next base: position 1,961,516,752 of record NC_056735.1, read on the forward strand.
TAAAGAGTGTTGTGCAATAAGTGTAGATTTAGAGCTGTTTTACAAGAAATGAATTATGACACCTGTTCTGCAATGACACATGAAGCAGTAACGATAACACCCAAGGTAGATTGTCTTGTTCTAACCACTGCATTTCAGCTAGAGAGAGAAAAATATGAAACAAATGCTTTGCTATTAGGATATGGCTAAAAAAAAAAAGAATCTTAATATCAAGAAAAATGTATCGTATCCTGCCATACTTTTGTCTTTTGCAAGGAAATTAATACTGGTCTAATTTTTATACATCCTATTACAAAGGCTGAGTTTGTTTTTAGGACTTATGCCACATGCTTTACAGATAATGTTATATATCTTGCTAACTGTGAAACCTGTGATAATTTTTATATAGGGAAAACTAATCAAAAACCTAAAGAGCGTATCAGTTCCCATCTTTCTGATATACATAGATGTATCAGTGTAAATGCCCTATATAAACACATTGCACTGAAAGGTGTTAATCATAAATCTAAGTTTAGGGTATTGTAAAAGATCTTCCCTGATGGTAGAGGGGTAATTTATTTGATCAAACAGAATTAATAGAATATAAATGGATAAATTATTTTAAGGCTGATGTCCCACCAGGATTAAATGCACAACATAATATAAAACCTGTTTTGAAAGTTAAACATAATCATATTTCATATTGTAGTATATATATTTACTTAACTGAATATACCTTTAAATGTTCTGCTTATTTATTTAATTGATTGCTAACTACCTTTGTGTCATTGGCTAGCTGATGCAAGGAATAGTATTTAATGTTTTCATGGCATTTTATGTTTGATAAGCATTGAAAAACAGTATATCTCGAAAGCTTTGTGTGTGATTTTGCCTACAAATATATCGTGCTGTGGTGAATCTGTGTATTTCCAGATTTTTTTGGCTGGTAGGGACACACTGCACATATTTGTATAGTCTAACTATATGTCACCTCCTACTCTCATAGGTTCATAGGTTCATACTAGGGTATCTGCCCAAGGGCATTTATAAGCCTAGCCCATAGTTATTTGGCTTTCGCCACCCCTTTAGTTTGAATAAAACTATGCCTATTATTTTGCTGTGCCTCTGTCAAGCAGTGACACTGAAGTAATCCCTGATATGTTTGGCTAGTGTACCAGTAATATCTGTTAGTCTATTCATAGTCTTACTTTGTATGGCCAATATGTATTCTCTGTTATTTGCACTGTTACATAACAGATATACCTTAAGTACATGCCTCAATTGAACTATAAAGGTTACCCCTACCCCAGCTCTACTGTAACAACAGGGCTGACATTGCTGCCACAGTTACATGTACAGCTTGCTGACCTCCAAAGTGTTCCCACTCCCCCCATGTGTTCTAGGCTGCAGCAGCAGCAGGTGCAGCCTGGAGCATACACAGCTGTATGTTAAGCTGGCTGCTACAGACCTACCATACCTCACAACTCCCTAGAACTATGGACCGAGACAAAACCATATATAAGAGGGGGGGGCAAAGGTCCATTGTAGGAACACATTTAACAGTTTGCCCCTACAAAGATAGTAAGCTGATAGATCAGCAGATACCACTTTAACATGCATATTCTGATGGGTATGATGTGTGACACTCACGTATCTCTCTCTCTCTCCTGACTAACCTCAACTCACAATGTTTAATAATGAACTGTCAGATGATCATAATGCCATGGTACACTAGCCAAACATATCAGGCATACCTTATGCTACAGTAATATCTGTTAGTCTATTCATAGTCTTACTTTGTATGGCCAATATGTATTCTCTGTTGCTAAGTTTGGGTCTGTCTCCCCCCATTAATTATGGGTATGACCTGAATCCCTGCTGTAGAGGGTTGACTTGTAATCCTAGTATATACTAGTGAACTGTACCTACCCTCTGTAATGCTGTAGTCTCCACACCTCACTAATGTCCATCTCAAAGACTAAGAAAGAAGCCTAGGCCTACATGAAGTCCTTAAATATTGCAATGCGGTGCCATGTCATTGGCTAATGAAAGTGCAACTCTGCTGTTTTGGATGCAATTAACAAATCTGAGACAGAGATTGGTGCTCAGTCAATTACCTGGTAATGAGCATTACCTACAAAAAGGCAAGCAACTGCCTATCAGGAACAGGTCTGTATGTTGTTTTGCTCATACAGACAATGGATTTGCAAGCTATTTGGAGAGGAACACTTCATAAAAGGATTACCTCACTCTACCAGGTATGTAATAGATGTCCCCATATAATGGGATACAAATGGGAGGATGGAGGTATGGGGAATAGGGAATACAATATTAGGCCTGTCATGCATCTATGGTATTGCCATGTTGGTAATACTCTGCTGTTCAACAGCTACAGGCATGCCTCTCAACAGTCCCTGCTTTGAGTCAAATCCCAGCTCTGCCCCTGTTATACCCTTCTACAATGGCCAGATGCTGTAGGAAAGCTAGTGGAATCTGTGTTAGACATAGTGACATTAAGTGAGGGTGTACATGCCTGTCACATCAAATGATGTAATGTAATTCACATCCTCTCAGTCTGTCAATGTCACATTAAAAGTTTTGACATTGTAAAGGTGTCCCTGACTGTCTCTGATGTACTCTGGCTAGGTCACTGTTTTGTTGACAGTCATCCCTCATTGGTTGAGAGCTATGGCTAACATACCTGTCAACACCCTATAGCAGGGATTCAGGTCATAATTAATTGGGGAACACAAGCCCAAACTCAGCAACAGAGAATACGTATTGGTCATACAAAGTAAGACTGAATAGAATAACAGATATTACTGTAGCCTAAATGTTTTCCTAGGGGTCGGGTGTGTGACAGACAGATTCTCTATTATCTGACAACAACCATCAATAAATGGCCAACCGTCTGTCAGACATCCACATGTTTGTGCCAAAATGACCACATCTATGAGGCACATGTTCACATTCAGCAAACATCTGTGTAGTGGAGAGGTATGATACCTACAGGGAAGAAATACTACAGCAGGTTTGCATTGCTGTCTGTCATTGTGGCACATTGGTATTGCTGGACTGTCCCCATATAGTTGTTGTAATATCATGCAGCTATTTGTCTGATAGTGGCTGTATGACATATTAGTGGGACCTTGCCCGTATGGAACACACCACAGTAGACCACAGTGATGGTTGCAGAGACATACATCAGAATCTGTCATGGCACACAGGGACATACCTAGTATTGCTGCTCTCTTGGTGATAGCCACACATGCAGTGTGTTGATAGTCTGTGAGGTATGATGTGTGAGAGAGTGGTGGATAGTGCAGGCAGGGTCTGTACATAGTGGATGTCCACATACAGTGGATATAAAAAGTTTACACACCCCTGTTAAAATGTCAGGTTTTTATGACATAAAAAATGAGACCACAATGAATCATTTCAAACTTTTTCCCACATTTAACATAACCTATAACCTGTACAATTCAATTGAAAAACAAACAAAAAAAATTAAAAATTTAAAAACGTACAATACGCTGGTTGCATAAGTGTGCACACCCTTAAACTAATACTTTTTTGAAGCACCTTTTGATTCAATTACAGCATTTAGTCTTCTTGAGTACACACCTGCCATCAATTAAAGAGACTCTGTTTAACCCCAAATAAAGTTCAGCTGTCCTAGTAGGATTTTCCTGACATTTACTCAGTTGCCTGCTACAGCAAAAGCCATGCTTCACAGAGAGCTTAAAAAGCATCAAAGGGATCTCATTGTTGAAAGGTATCAGTCAGTAGAGGGGTACAGAAAAATTTCCACAGCATTGGATATACCATGGAACACAGTGAAGACAGTCATCAAAAAGTGGAGAGAATATGGGACAAGAGTGATGTTGCAAAGAACTGGACATCATACCAAAATTGATGAAAAGACAAGATGAAAATTGATCAGGGAGGCTGCCAAGAGATCTACAGCAACACTGAATGAGCTGCAGGAATTTCTGGCAAATACTGGCTCTGTACTACATGTGACAACAATCTCCCGTATTCTCCATATGTCTGAACTATGGGGTAGGGTTGCAAGATGGAAGCCTTTTCTTACACATAAAAGCATCCAAACCCAGCTAAAATTTGCAAAACAATACATCGTCTCCCAAAAGCATGTGGGAAAATGTGTTATGGTCTGATGAGACCAAGGTTGAACTTTTTGGCCACAATGCCAAAAGGTATGTTTGGCGCAAAAACAACACTTTGCATCACCAAAAGAACACCATCACCACGGTGAAACATGTTGGTGGCAGTATCATGCTTTGTTGTTGCTATTCTTCAGCTGGAACTAGTGCTTTAGTCAAGGTGGAGGGAATTATGAACAGTTCCAAATACCAGTCATTTTTGGCCCAAAACTTTCAGGCATCTGCTAGAAAGCTGAAGATGAAGAGGAATTTCACCTTTCAATACGACAATGATCCCAAGCATACATCCAAATAAACAAAAGAATAGCTTCACCAGAAAAAAATTAAAGTTTTGGAATAGTCCATCCAGAGCCCAGACCGAAATCCAATAGACAATCTGTGGGCTGACCTGAACAGAGCTGTGCAAAGAGATGCCCTAGCAATCTGACAGATTTGGAGCACTTTTGCAAGGAAGAGTGGGCAAATATTGCCAAGTCAAGATCTGCCATGCTGATAGACTCCTACCTAAGAAGACTGAATGTTGCAATTAATTCAAAAGGTGCTTCAACAAAGTATTAGTTTAAGGGTGTGCACACTTATGCAACCAGCGTATTGTACATTTTTTAATTTTTATATTTTTCTCCTAACAGATTTGTTTGTTTGTCAATGGAATTGTACAGGTTATAGGTCACATTAAAGGTGGGAAAAGTTTTGAAATGATTTATTGTTGTCTTATTTTTATATCACAAAAACCTGGCATTTTAACAGGGGTATGTAAACTTTTTATATCCACTCTATCTGGTCCTGTAATGTGTTCCCCTCTTTTTGTCTTTCAGGAACAATGTATCACAGGAGGCATGCACCATTCACAGCTGCAGAGAATGTTGTTATATTGGATGACCTCAGACTGCATCATCACATTCTGCTATCTAGGACTCACCAAAATCATGACCAACATGCTTCATTGTGGCCTTCTCAGTGCAGTTAACCACATTTGCCAAAATGACAGGACCTGCGAACAGGTCCAACACTGGGACACAGATATGGTCAATGGTGCACATCACAGGGCAGCTGCTGTGGCCAGGGATCATCCTGCCACAGGTGGAGGGCCTGCAACAGAACAACCACTCTCAGCCACAGAGGAATTCCTGGCAAACCTAGAATCAACCACCAGCTCCTAGGCATCGATAACCCCATACATCCTGTAGGTGGGTGCCACAGCATCCACATAAGAGGAGTGTCCAGGTAAGCTTACTTTGTTCACCAGTGTAATACTGTATCAGTCATTGTGGCAGGCTCAGGATACCAGTACATGGGTGTCAGGTCTATCAGCATGGGGGAGGGGGGGGTTAATGCACAGTTGTGCACACACACTCAGAATGTCAGCAATGTAGGCAGTATCACATTAGCTATTGTACTTGTGGATATACACACATATACAGACATATTACCTTACAATCCAACATTTGGTACTGCTGACAATATCTCTCCCTCACCTTTTCATAGGTCCATCAGGTGTGGCCGAAGTCTGTGGACCTGTACCTGGTAAGTGTGAAACTGTTGTTTTGAAGATTATATATACCCTGAGAATATTAAGAACCGCCATTTTGCAGAAAGCACAACTGCTATGCTTAGCTAGAGTAGAATATGTGTATGTTCCTTTTCAGAGCAGTTAACTACAGTGCATACAATGGGTAATTACAGCTGTGTATTTGTACAAACATTAACACATTTGCACTTATAGTCATAAACACGTTTGCAGCCTGCTATACAGGAGGTAATTACTCCAAGATGCCTGTTCACACACTATAGGGAGATGGTACATACCTGCGGCAGTGATACTACAGCAAGCATATTATTCTCAGGATAGGTGTACTGGGTATTATGTGTAGTTCTATCACATACACTGTCATATTGTGTACAGTACAGGTGTATTGTACTGGCAACATTCACTGTATGTATCTGAAGTGTATGTTATAAAGGGCCTGTCTTGTCTGTGTATGTTGTTGTGTGTTTGTGTGCTGTGCATGAGATCAGTGATGAGAAGATATGAGACTGGTAATGCAGTTTTGGCTCCTCATCTGTATGAGTCTGTGTGAATTACCATACATAATAGTGCAGGTAATAAAGCACTGATTTTGTCGTCCTCCTCACAGGTGAATGGGAGGGTGGAGTCTGTCCCCCACACATCCTAATGTCAGTGTCCCATCGGACTATGATGATGATGATGATGATGATGGTGGCCATAGAGAGGCACAGGTGGGGCTGTTAGGGGCTGAATCTGTTCCAGAGGTTGACATCCCTTTTTTGCCCCACTGTCCCTGCACAATCAGTATGCCCAGACATATCCAGTCCCCAGAGGACACTGATATTGGATAGTCAGATGGTGGCGACATTGAACAGAACAGTGTAACAACTATGGCATAAGTGAGTGTAGACACTGGCCATAGCCATACAACTGGTGAGGTCTTACACAGGCAGATTGACTGGGGTGCTTGAAGGAGGACTGCTGTCCATCCACTTCCTGTCACAGGTGTCACATCACGGGTCATTTGCCGCATATTTCAGTTTGTCATGGAGGTACAGGCATGTACAGAACACAACACCAGACAGTTGCTCAAGGTTATGTATGCAGCACAGTCTGACATCTGTGACTGCCACCACCACATTAGTGATGCAATGGATCATTTCTTTTATGCAGTGGATAGACGGTAGGCTGAGGCAGTGTATGTCATTGCCCTTACAATGTGCTGGAACATTTGGCTGGAGTAGGGCATTGGGCACGTGGAAGTAGGCCAGCAACACCATCTGCTGACAGTCTAAGTGGCCATACACAGTCACAATACCATACTGGCAATATCTCCAGCACTACAGATGGATCTGTGCTATCCACACCATGACATGGCAGATGGGCCCAGGCGACAGCAGCCACCATCAGCTACTAGCACTACATCTGACCTTGGGCATTGTGGTGCCAGAGCTACTCCTGACAGAGCAAGTTCCTGTGTTCATGGCCAGAGATGGTGAACTGTCCACTCTGCTATATATGGTACACAGCTACACAGCATACACATGTGTAGGGCAAACTTTGGGCAAGACTGTGTACACATACACCCTCAAACATCACTGCCACATGTAGGTCACCAACAGATACACACAGCGCTTCTCCATGGCCCATCTAACCAGTACCCCTTCCAGACTCACACACATGCTGTCAACTGTATGGTGCAGCCTAGGCCTCTGGCCCGCCCACCACATCCTGTGCATATGATGATACCTGTGCCACATCCCTGCCAACCATGTCATCGATGCAGGGACATGTAAATATGTGTCTGATGCACAGCATGACTACATTATTTTCAATGTACTTTTGTAATGCATTATTGTTATGTCATGGCAGGTGTTGTGGTCCATGACAGGTACTGTGTGCTGGCATGTGGCATGCCTACACAGAAAACTTTCTGTGTATCTCAGCTGCATGATGTTGCATTGATGGCAGTGTGATAGAATGACAGGTGTATCACAGACCTGTGTATGTTTCTGTTCCAGTGGTTGAGTGGTTATTCTATGGACACATGGTGGCAGTACAGCAGCACAGGATGGCATGATAGCACAGCAGAAATATATGTCAACAAGGTTCAGTAGTATTCATGCATGGTTCCCTAGGTGCATATGTGTAGAAGGGAGTGTCTGAGACAATGGGGGCAGCCAGCATAATTATGCATTCATACTTTGTGACAAAGTCTGCTACCCTTAATACACATCTCCTGGGTTTTCTGAACATACAAACCTAGATGGTGGTAGGCAGCAACTATGTCTATGTAGATGAGGACAATATAGGACCAGGAGCTTGTCACAGGGCTGTAAAATGCATAACTATTTCACAGAAATAGCCCATATGGGAATATATCTGTACCCACATACAGAGTTTGCTGGAGTGATACTAGAACTCCTACCTATCAACTATTATACATTAAAGCTCACAGTACTTATCACATGCACCATGGAGTTTATCTGATATTAGGCTGTCAGCTAGTACACTTAAGGTGGATGACATCAGTAGGCCTTTTAGAGGAGGACATTTTGAGGCCAGCAGCTAGTCCTAGGCCCATAAAATGCATAACCACTGCATGGAGATAACACATTTGGACATGTATGTAGTGCTACATTTGTATGTATATATATATATATATATATATATATATATATATATATATATATATACATATATATATATATATACATATATATATATATATATATATATATATATATATATATATATATGTATGTATACACGGACACACACACACACACACACACACACACACACACACACACACACACACACACACACAGATTTACCTGTTGTGAGATTAGAACCCCTACCTATCTAGTAGCATACACCATAGCTTGCAGTACTTATCTCATGCACTACTGAGATTACTTGATATGACACTGTTGGCCAGTGCTGTTAAGGTGGATGACATCAACAGGCTTTGTAAAGTAGGCCAATGTAGAGGCCATCAGGTAGTCACAGGGCCTTAGAATGTATAACCGTTGCACAGGGATAGGTATATCTGTACTGCTGCAAGGAGAGATTTTTACACACACACAGTTACCTGTTGGAAGATTAGAACCCCTACCTCTCTAGTATTGCACAGTATTCCATATACTACTTATTACATGTGCCACAGAGTTTATCTGTTGTTAGATAGTCAGCCAGTACTCATAAGGTCTCAGGCCTTGCAGATGAAGGAATTTAGAGGTCAGCAGCCAATCACAGGGCCATAAAATGCATATCATTGCATGGAGACAGCCCATATGATCATGTCCATAGTGCTGTGAGGGGATATATTGATACACAAATATAGTTGGAGAATGTGAGATTAGAACTCCTACCTAACTAGGTATTACACAGTACAGCTTAAAGTACCTATTCCACATGCCACAGGTTATGTCTGTTTTCCATGTTAATGCAAGCACAGCACTTGGGGAGTACACAAAGTAGCCTTGTGTTAGACAGTGTGTATGGCCTGCAGAGTGATACTGCTTGGCACTGTTAATGCATCTAGTGTCCTAGGGGTGGAATACCTGGCATGTGTGTACACTTACCAGTCTGGCCATATGTGGCTGTTTGCAGTTTGATAGGCAGACATGTCACCAGGGACAATATAGCCTGTCCAAGGACTACACTGCACCCATTGTATATTACACCACCTGCGTAACTATGTCTGTCTGTAGGGTGACAACCCACAGGCTCAGGGGTCTGTTGGTGAGTGGATTATGTACTGTTGCAGCCTTGGTCTGGTGTCAGCAGACAGCTGTTGTGATATGTATGTGCAAATAGCCCCAGCATTCAGGGGTATTTGGGAACATTCGTACGTCCCAGCCCATATCTATATTAATGTGTATAACAGGGTTGTCTCCAAAAATGTAGTTGTGTGTGTCAGTAATGTAAATGTGTTTTGTAGAAGTATGTGGGGAGTCTATGTATCATATATACATCTTATCATATATATGTTTGCGACATACTGATAGAGACACTAATCAAGTGGAAGGGGATAGGGAGAGATGTATATGTGTGCATATCTGTATGTCTGTACAGACATATTTCCACATAGCAGGTCTTTGGGCAGTAAAGGCAACAGACTTGGACTCAAGTTATCTAAGTGTAGGAGCATGCCCAGTGAGATTGTCAGTACTTACAAGGTGACTCCAGGCTAGAGCTACCTGTATTCCAGTCCAGGATTATTGTGTGCTGCAGGCCATTGGCTGCTGCACCCGTTACCACAGTACTGCAGTTGCCTGATATTGTCCAATGCATTCCCTGGCTGTTTGCTGAACTTAATATGTGACTCAAACTTCAGAACTGTAGAGAGCTTCACAGACTGTCCAGACTCTTGTTATATATTTTTGGCCCATTTCACATAACCATTGTTGTTTTCTGGCAAATTAGTGGCAAATCAGTCAAGACTGAAATAAATGAATACTGACAGGTATTTGAGTTTCAGACTCCATGCACAGCAGGAAAGTCGTGTAAATGCAGGTCCTGTTATTCTATCCACATTCTACATTTGTGGGAGCAATTATTTTAAACCTGCCCCAAGTTGAGGGCCTTGGTCCCACTTTTATTCACTTTATTTGGCCAGATTTTCTGCTGTAAGAGGTTGAGCGGTATGATGTGACTGGGGCACATGGTGAAACACCACACACAAAGTGACAGTCTGCATACCTCTCCCTGTACATGTTTTTGCAGAATGTACAGCATTTTGCCCCATATCTCTGCTGTGTTTCTCATACATTTGTGGTTTATTGGTGCTATACTGTACATTGGTCCCTAACATGTTGTACCTACTGACTTATTAAACTGATGGCCTTTACATCCTGCAGATAATCTGACCTGTTGCAGCCTGCTGTTAAACTAGCCACCTGCTAGGTTACTCAGAGTGTTTATAATGCCTGTCTGTAGGTATGACCCTTTGTGGCCCCATTCACTCTGGTGTTGTCCAGCTTTCTTGCAGTAACAGATTGAAGGGTTATGACAGTCTGTGGGACTACCTCCATATGAATACCTCACATGCAAAAGATGTTGGATGCTGCCAGATTTGAACCATCAGCACCATCACACATGCTACTGTCCCTGGCCCACTGAGCCACACCGACCATCAGACAGAGAGGTTTCCTCCCTCACACTATCAACAAGATAGGGGAATTTTCTGGTCTGCTGGTATACAATTGCAGACTTACAGTTACAGCAGTTGCATGGCAACACTGATGTGTTTGAGTTGGGGGATGACCAACCTATGATCTGCTGGCATATACAGTCATGTGACTTTCCAGTGACCCCACTGTTTGGCATCTCCCTGGACTACTGTCATGGAGTTTCCAGTCATGTGGCCTAGTGGCTATTATGGGGCACATACTCGAGAACTGAGTACCTGTTGTCCCAAGTGGCTGTTAAATCTGTGCAAGTAGCCCAGTATCCCACTATAGATCTCTACAAGTAGCCCAGTAGCACACTATATATAGCCCACTATATTCCCTTGCATACATGCGGCAGGTCCATACATATGCTACCATACTGTAGTACCCCTTACAAGTGGTGTGCAGGAGAGTGACTTACCTTGCAAATGCAGCAGTAGAAAGACCTGTAGTTTGGGGATGACTCTTCCTGATGCAGGCAGTCCATCACCAATACATGGTGAGGTACAGGTTGTGTGGCCTGGATGACATCATTTTTAATGATATGTATGCAAGTCCAAGTACGGTGTCAGTCTCTAGGTCCTTAGGTTGTCAGTGCATGTGCTATGTGTTATCTCTTGGCCAAGGCCAGGGCATATTGGGCACACCTACATCTGTCTACAGAGACAGCCTCAGGGGGTTCCTCCACTGAGTCCCCCTGTGTGTGCAGCTGTGGTGACCTAGGCACTGGTGGGGGGCTGTGCATCCCTTCCCTTTGCTGATCCCGCTGCAACTGTTTCCACAGGATCATATTGTGTAGCATAGCACATACTGTGAACATCTGTGCACATGTGAGGCTGGACAGTAATGCAAGGCTCCACCAGATATATCGAGACACAGGAAACATGACTTCAACAGGCCAAACACATAGTCTATGATGTTCCTGGCTTGTGTGTGCATCTCCTTATGGCATTCTTTGGAGTGTGTGTGTGTGTGTGTGTGTGTGTGTGTGTGTGTGTGTGTGTGTGTGTGTGTGTGTGTGTGTGTGTGTGTGTGTGTGTGTGTGTGTGCATTTCTAATGGGTGTCATCATCCACTGTTCGAGGGCGTAGCCAGCATCCCCAAGTAAATGGCCATGTGGGGTGTCCCTGCTAACAAACATCTGGTACAGCTGTGATGCATGCCATATATGGGAGTCATGATAACTGCCAGCGCTACCAGCACACATATTCATGGTAATGCCCTGGGCATTGCACATGGCCTGGCAGTTGATGGAGTGGTACCCCTTGTGGTTGATGTATATTCTACCCTCTTCCCTGGGTGGTGCCTTGATGTGTACATTACTGCAATCTATGGCACCCAGTACCTCTGGTTAGTGTGCTACATGGTAGAAAAGTCCCATACTGCTGGCCCTCTCTTCAGGGGTGTGAGGAAGATAAATGTGCCTACTGGCATGTCATAGCAATGCATCCAGGAACTGATGAAGTACCCTGAATGCAGATGCCTGTAAGACCCCCATCATGTCCCCAGTTGGTCTTTGGAAAATACCGGTAGCTAGTATGCTAAGGAATACATATACCTTTGTTTCCACTGGGATGGGTTCCCCTCTGTTTGCTCTGGGTTTGAGTTGTGGGAGGTAGAGCTCACTGATTTGCTGTAGTATGTCCCTGTCCACCTTGTAGTGCTCTATAATCTCCAGCTCATGTAGCTCCTGGTAAGTTACCCTGGGCCTGAACACTCTTCTCCTTCTCAGTCTAGGCCTATGGTCAGCATTAGCAGCAGCTGCATTGACCTCAGCATTTAGCACATACATATGTAGCAGACTTACAGCATCCCCTAGCATTCTGTATATTAAAATTCCCAATTCTGTACTCCAATGGTGCAGAGTATGGGGAAAAATCAGATTTTAGGGTGCATGCATATTTTATAGTGCTCTGCTGTAGGTGTACTCTGTGTGATTGGCTAGCTATGATGCATTCCACCTGCAAAGTAAATCATTAAGAGGTTTAATGGCCCTAGTTTAAGTGAAACAGGGCTCATCAGTACTTAATATATCATTGGCTTTCTTAGTCATTTTTTGACAGCCTTCCTTGCTGAGCACTGCTGTGTGCTGAGCAAACCTGCACTGCAGAGATAAACAAAGCTTAGCTGTGAGCAGACATGTCTCCTTGGCTGGTCATGTTCAGCATGGCTGCGTTTGACACAAACACACTCAAACACATGCTTCTAAGTCACCAGATACTCCCCTGCTGAGCAGAGAAGCACACCATGCAAACAGGCACTGCTGAGCTCCAATGAGCTTAAAAGTTTGCTAACACACCCCCTTTTGATGTCAGCTACTACTTCTTTGGACAACAACATGATTCTGTGCCTACATGGATGGGATCTGAGACACAGATACCCATTTGTGCTATTCAGTAACCCCAGCTCATTTGCATACAGATCCATGCATGGTACCTGGTAACTACACGGATTCAGGCCCTGCCTCGTTAGCAACCACAGCAGTCCTACATTGTACATGCTTCACACAAGGTCTTCTAATGCATTACTGTTTCATACTTACAAATTCTAGTTTTTACAGTATTCTTTTTTTTTTCCATAACGGCATGTTTACGCACTGCAGCATGCTGTGCAAACATATCCAGGGTATTAAAAAAATATTTTACATTATTTTCCATACAGTTTTGGAGGCACAGTGGTTACTTTTGCACATATATGTGTCCTCTATATTATTGCTGCCACTGTAACTACACTTTTACAGCCCCTGGTGTCATTTTTACATCCTGTACATGGAATTTTTCCATGTACATTATGGACACCAGCATGGGGTTTGCATTGCATGACTGCCTATCTGCTTGCTGGATTGCTCTACCTGCCTCATTTGCATGCATTTCACTGGCTTAGGAGGGGATTTTCATGCCACGGACACTACCGGGTTCACACACTCATGCACGCCCCTCAACTCCATTTACTAGATCGCACATCTGCTTACTTCCATGTAAGCACATAGGCTTTATTAAATTCCCCCTTAATGAAATCAGATACAATAGAAAATGAACATTGACAAAAATACTGGAAAAATGTGGTTTTGGTTGTGTGTAAAAGAGGGCGGGGGGATACTTAAAATGGAAATATCAATGTGTTGAATGACGTTAAAATATATAAATATTGTAAATATGTAAATATGTAAAAATATGAATTGCATATATTTATACAAATAAAAGCCCACTAGCCCACTACTCATTACAGTAATTGTGGCTAGTACCATCAATGATTATGAACACTCTTCTCGGACCTAGTGCAGTGTCAGCTGGGAGGACATTGTGCTTTATGGAAACCAGAAGTGAAGGAGCAAAGGCAAACACCAGCTCAGGAGACAGTGTGCTGATGGATTCAGAGTTACTGTTCCAGCAAAACTTGTTTGCAGATTTGAAAGATGATACAGAGGAGTGTGCCATTTCAACCCTTTAATCAGGATGGTTGCAGGATGACATACTGAATGAGATGATAAAGCAAAGTGACCCCAAGAATGGTGGTGATGTGTCATGGGGTGATATAAAGGAAAAAGACAGAGGAGAAGGAGACGGTGGAAATTGTGGAAGACAATAATTAAAAAAGAAGAAAACTTTATGCTGAGACAGTGACCAGTACACTAAAAGGAAAAATAGGTGAATCAGAGAATGTAAATAGAAGAAAATTGGTGGTGAGGCTGCAAAATAAATGTGAAGTGGCACTAAACAGATACATGGTACAGGACAATGTTGTTTTACCTCTGGGCATTACAATTTAACAGGTAAGGGCATTTATTCAAACAAAGAAACGTTTTGTGACATTATTTTGAAACTGTGCAAAATAAGGAGAACTTTATTAGTAAATTTGAAAAAAAAAGGAAAATAAAAACCCATAGAATAAGTATGTGATAAAAACTGCATTTAGAGAAATGAAGAAAAAGATACATGTACAAGGCGTGCACGGTAAAGAACATGTTTTCCTTTCCTTTGCAGATCAGTATACAACAGTGCAATGGAAAAAATTAAGAATGGCAAATGCCCAAAGCTGAAAAAATGCAGGACACATATGTCAGAGATAACAAATAAAGACCTCACACCAACACTAGATATAATCAAGCCCATCTAAATAGTCTAGTTCTTACACTATCTAGTTCTTTCACAAGGGGCTGAAAAAGAAATAACAGACATTGCACCTTTTCCTTATTCATGTTTACATAAGGGGCCCATTTCAACATGCTAGTGAACACAGTCTTTATACATAGTGCCACCTGAAACTCTGTCTGATGTGTTTTTTTTCCACCATTGATCAACATTCATCCCACTATGGTTGGTGGTTAGGACTTTTCCACTGTTGCATGATGACCTTCTTGACTGCTACAACCATAGGATGGAGGAGATTAGATCTTGCTAGAGAAGATATGACACCATATGCAACCAAATCTGCCAGGATAAACACTTCAGTCTATAATATTACCTGCACCCCACTGCAAAAATCATCTACAAATATCCATTTGCAATGGGCAGCCCCAGAAGATAAGAACCCATGACCCAACAGTCTCCTTCCTTTGACCTCTCAAGCAAATAGAGACTGCCATCCCAAATAACTTTGTGATAGTCTTTTAGGGGTTACAAATAGCAAAGGAGACATCTCCAAGCATACTTTTACTATTTAAAGGATGACATGCTGGACAAGCTCTTTATAATTTATATGAAATCTATTGTTCCCTTTTCTGTTTCATAGACAAACAACAGGGGTAAGGTCATAGCAGATTCTACATAGGCACAAATACATATTAGATAGTCAAAGTCAAAGTCAAAAGTCAAAATAAACTTTACTGTCATTTAGAACTACACATGTGTAGCCTAAATTAAATTTTGTGCATCAGCCCAATTCTTGACATTACAAAGAACAGTGAAACAACACAAAGAAGTAGAGGAATAAATCTAACTAACAAATACAATACTAGTCTCAATACACTCAAGAAAGAGCAGATACATTTACCAACACTCATATACAAAAAGAATACCCTCCTTGAGTTAAATGAACTACCCTATTAAATGTAAAACATGCTACAGATTGAAATGCCTGTTATTTGTCTAATATTGCTCCTGACTGAGTTAAATAATACTGACTATGGATACAGTAAATGAATATTGCACCTAATTGGAATATATGTAAGTATATATATTTTGCACAAATAAATAAAAATTGACTTATTATGTGTCTAGACCCCTAGGACTAGTGCCCGAGTTCAGAAGTTTAATCACTGTAGGGTAGAAACGGTTACTGAATCTTGTAGTCCTATAGCAGATACTGCAATATCTCCTGCCCAATGTCAGATTCTTAAACAGTCCATGCACAGGATGTCTGTTGTCCTGTATTATTTTGGTGGCCTTTTGGGTGCTTCTTGCAGAATAAAGATGTATCGATGGAAGACTGGAACCTGTTACATATTCTGCAACCATCACCACTCTTTGTAGCACCTTCCTTTCTGTGACTGTGCAGCTTCCAAACTACACTGTGAAGTTACAGATGAGGATGCTCTCTATTGCATCTATATAGAAGGTAAAGAGAATATGAGGAGGTAGCTTAGCTTTTATTAGACTTCTTAAAAAGTGAAAGCATTGGTGCACTTTCTTGACCATTTGGCTGGTGTTTCCCAACCACGAGAGATCCTCTGATATGTGCATACCCAGGAATTTCATAGTATTAACCCTCTCCACCCTCTCACCATTGATTCTGAGCACTGGGTAGTTTGTTCTCCTTTTCCTGAAGTTGATGATATTCTCGTTGGTCTTGCTTATATTCAGGTCAAGGTTGCTCCCCTCGCACCAACTGATCAGAGATGCCAACTCCTCACTAGATGCCCTATTTTGTGATGAGCCCCACAACTTTGGTGTCATCAGCAAACTTGTTGATAATGCTTGGACTTCTGCTTAGCATAGCAGTCGTGGGTCAGGATAGTGAATAACAGTGGGCTAAGAACACATCTCTATGGAACCCTGGTGTTAACTGTGATGCACTTTGATGTGTTCTTACCTCAACACACCCTCTGTGGTCTCTCAATCAGGAAGTCCAGGATCCAGTTACAAAGATGTTTACTGATACCTAAATATGCCAGTTTTCTATCAGCTGTATTGGTACCACCATATTAAATGCAGAGCTGAAGTCTATGAACAGCATCCTCACATAGTTGTCTTTGCCCTCTAAATGCTCAATGGCGATGTGAAGTGCTACTGATGTGGCATCAGCCATGAATCAGTTAGCTCTATACCCAAACTGCAGAGAGTCAAAATCAGTACATAGGCATGATGAAATATGCTTTTTGATCAGCCACTCAAAACATTTCATCACAGTGGATGTCAGAGTGACTGTCTGTAGTCTGTAGATAGGGCACCTTTCTCACTCATATTACCACTTACCACTTTCTTATGTACTGAAATATCAATTGGAAAGTTACTGAGTGTTCAAATCATGGCTTACATTTGGCATGCATAAATGCATTTAGTAGAAATGATGTGAGTAAAGTATACCATACTTTGAGGGAAGATTCTCAAAAGGTAAGACCCAAGTAAAACTGACACACTAGGAAAACAGTTTTAACACTTAAAATATAAACAAGAAAAAGCTCACTTGAAGCAGGAATTAAGGCAAGGCCATGAATGGAAGAATCAGAAAGGCTAGTGCTCCATCTCCGTCTACCAAATTAAATAAGGATTGACAGACCTGAACAATATTATTTAAATACTGGGAGGATAATTGCTAATTATGTCTATCAACACTAATGTCAAGATTCTGCTGAATTTCTTGATTTCCAAAAGCACAGGAAAATGTACACAGATCAGAGAACAAACTAGATGGAGGAATGGATTGCTGACACCATACGAAAGGACAAAGAACACTAGGAGAGGTGTCATTAGAGATGATAAATGGTGGAATCAATAAAAATATGGAAAGAGTAAGTACAGGAAATCCAAAAGTTTTTTTTTTCTTCTTCTCAGCATGACAGATAATGCAAGTGGAACAGACTAGGTTAGTAGTAGTACAGATCAAATTGTCAGGGCATAAAAACACTGTATGAAGAGATGATTGTTAGTATTTATTTAAGTGTTCTGAGAGAGACATATTGTAAAATTACTACATAATGAGGGAGGAAGTACATGGGAGGAAGAAACTTAAAAAAGAAAGAGAGTAAAAAAAGCCCTACAGAGACAATGGATGACATGGAATTTATCTTCTATGAATTCAAATTAAATTCAGTGATATTCTATGTAGTGAAGCCTGTGCTTTTCTTTATAACTATGCTTTATCTCTTCAGCAAGAGATTTATAGATTCCTACTAATTCTAATTGTGTGATTCATGCAAAAGATATTTTTCATAAATTTTATTTTTCCAGTTTTCTTCTGTGAAATGAATGTGTCATACAGCTGGTGAACAAGAGTTGCAATTAATGAGTTAGGAAATGTATGATCAGGGATTCAGAAAACATACAGTTGAGCTATCATTTCGCCTCTGGCTGTTTGGCAAATAGTACATTAAATTACTTGGCAGGGTGTCAACAGCATACATTACCAAAGTGTCTGTTGGCCCATGTTTCTAACCAAAAGAAAGACTAGTCTAGACATTACATCTGGTTTCCTATGTTCAGAAGCCAAATCATTGCTCAGTAAAAAAGAAAACACACACACACACACAGACACACAGAAACACACACACACACACACACACACACACACACACACACACACACACACACACCATATGTATAAGGCTAATAAGTGCAAAAATACAAGGCATTCTATGTCTGGCATTAAAATGCAGTATTAGGTTTGTCAGTAAAGCTACTTAATCCAATACATTTATTTCATATGGTCAAAAAGTGCAATGTAGTCAAGCATTTCCATCCTATTCTTCATGCAGTGTTATCTGTTAACTGTGGTATTTACAGATCTTAAAGGAAAACAGATGTGCTTTTCCAGCTGCCATACTGTAGGAATTCAAATTATGATCAGCTTAAACCGTGGCATGCGGTATAACTGGTTTTATGTTTCTGTGCTTGTTCTGTCAGAAAAAAGGTGCAACAGTAATACATGAATTGTTTTATAGCACGAAATTTGGACTTGTAAAGAAACACTATGCATAGATGAATTCACTACACTGTTGTTAAATGTTTTCATGAAAAAGATTATATTTTGCATTAAAATATAATGGAATTCAAATCTGATCATCTGCAAATTTTGGCTGGCTTGGCTGGTCCGACTTCAGACTTTTCAGAAGATAACTCTGTACATGACAAATGTTTAAGTTCAAGTTGAGTTTTGTATAACGCTTGTAAAGAAATATAAAATGGCTTACTCCAAGTGCAGTAGAACTGAAAGATATAAGTTTCCCTGCTCCACTTAGCAGAAAGAGACAAACATGCAGAAACATATCTGTGTCTCATCAAAGATGCACTATATCAGTATACTTAATAAACTCCTGCAAATTATTGTAACATGTATTGCCTTTTTTGGGCATCTACAGTCACTAGATAATCCACTTGGCATCCTCTCCTGAGCTGGATACTAATATCTTCAAAACCTGCTTATTTTATTTATTTGGCAATTGTTATTTTTGACATTGTCTTATGCTATAAGGAGGTCTCATGGTATGTGTTGCATTTAGAAGGCTCAGTAAAGTGGCAAGATATTTTATTATTTATTTATTTATTTCCAGTTTGGTTACCGGGGAAGTCCACTGGGCCAACATGACCCATTTTCAGTGGAGGCCCGGGGAGAAAAGCTCCAAGAAAGCATTGTCCAAAATCTATTACAATAAAACACAGAAGTATATAAGACAAAATTGTAAAAAGAGTTAAAAAATAAGAATATTCACAAGCATAGTTAGCAGAATTCCTAGAGATAGATGTTACGGGTTATACAGTTTCCTTTAAGCAATGGTACTGAAGTGTTGAGTGTGGAAGTCAGTTACATATATAAAGAGAGGAATTCTGGATATGCTTGCTTAACATGCACGTTTTTGAAGTAGAAAACTATTCACAATATTTACATTATTTACAAAGTTGAGTCATGTGAGCATAATTGTAGTAATTGTTAGAAGGTTAGAGGGAGTAAAGTTAAGGAGTTATAGGGAGCTTGTGAACGGTAATAGGTATAAGACTATGGGAGATTGTAGAGAGTTAAAGTATGAAAAGAAGGGACCCCTAGGGTATAGACTTAAAAAGGAGATTAAGTAGGGTGGAAGCAGGTACATTTCCATTTAGTGGACAGGTGTTTGAAAAGCTGGGTTTTGAAGTTGTCAGAGTTAGGAGTGGTTCTTAGTGAGGTGGGGAGGGCATTCCATTTTTTGCCTAGAGCATATGAGAGGAGAAGCTGGCCAGCAGGGCGCTTAGGTTTGTGGATAACAATTAGATTCTGGTGCTCTGATCTGAGAGTTCTATTAGGAATATAAGGGGGAAGGATATTAGCTAGAGCAGGGCATTTTGTAGGATGAAATACAAGTCTATGTGCTGTGGATAGTTGCAGGTAGTCAAGGTGGTTTGAAAGTTCAAGCCAATGTAATGATTTAAGGGTGAGGCAGTGGTGGGTAGAATTTTTTGAATTTGTGGCAAATTTAGAGATTTTATTGTAGCAGTTTTCTAGTTTGGAGGTTGTAGAGGCAGGCAGGTTGGTTAGGAGAGGAGCTCCATATAATAAGGAAGGGAGAAGATATGTAGTGGCTAGAGTATGTCTAGTGGAGTGAGAGAGAAAGTGATTGCTCCTATACAACATACCTAGCTTTTGGTGGGTTTTTTAATATTTTGTGGTATATGTGTGTCGAACTTGAGGTGTTCGTCCACAGTTATGCCAGGAGTTTTGCAGAAGGCACCACTTCTATGGGTGAGTTAGTTTGGCTAAAAACTTTGAAATCATTTTTGTTGAATGAAAAGGTCTTAGAGGGGGGAATAGTAGGATTTTAGATTTATTTGCATTGAGAGAGAGGTGGCCATGGTGCATCCAGTTTTCTGCTGCAGAGAATGCAGCTTGGGGTTTTGTCAGCAGTTCGGAGAGGTTAGTAGCAGAGCAGATTAAGGTAGAATCGCCTGCATATTGAATAATTTTTGTGTCAGGGATAGCAGCGTGAAAGTTATTGACAAAAATGTTGAAAAGCATGGGCCCAAGGATGGATCCCTGAGGAACTCCAGTTGGGGTATGTAAGAAGGAAGAGGTGGAGTTCTTCCATTTGACTGCCTGAGATCTGTCAGACAGATAGCTGGAGAACCAGGATAATGTTTTTGGTGAGAGGTGAAGGTTTGAGAGATGGCAGAGTAAATGCTTGTGGGAAATGGTGTCAAATGCCTTAGACAGATGTAGTAGTACTGTAGAAACTAGGTGACCTGAGTTTCGGGCTTGATTGATAGTTTCAAGGAAGGAGAGAAGAGCGGTAATGTTGCTGTGGGCAGGGCGGAAGCCATGCTGAGTGGGTGTGAGGAGACTGTTTAGGGTCAGGAATGGCATAAGTTGGTGGTGGATGCACTTTTCAAGGAATTTGGAGAGTGGAGAGAGCAGGGCAATAGGGCTGAAGTTAGAGACACTGGTATATTTGCCACCTTTGTGTAGAGGTATGATATAGGCTGTGCGCCAAAGTTTAGGGACATAGGATTAATTTATGGATCTGTTTATAATGATGCTAATTGGGAGAGCAATACCATCAGCAGCATAATTTAGGTAGCAGGGGGGAATATTGTCAGGAGCGTTAGTACATGGTTTAAGTTTGGATAGGAGTCTTTTTATGAAGTTAGTGGAGATGGGTTTGAGCTCAAACAGTAGAGGAGGGTTGTTAGATGGGTTTGAGGGGGAAGTGTGATGGGCAGTTGGGTTATTGTTATGAAAGGATTTGGTAAGGGCAGAGATGGATTCGTGAAAAATTAATTGAATTCAGAGCCTAGTTCCAGATTGGATTTACTTGGGTCTGGACAGGGATTATTCTTTGAGCTTGGATGGAGGAGCAATTTTTTTGAGTTCCAGAATTGCTTTGGGTTTTTATTGTTATTGGACTGGAGTGTGATATAGTAGGATTTTTTGTCCTTGGTTATTAGCTGTTTTGCAAGGTTACAAAGCTGTTTATACTGAAGCAGGGTATTGGGCAGTTTATTATTTTGGTAGAGCTTCCAAAGTTTGTCCCTTTGGCGCATGACCTATTTTGTTTGTTTGGATAGCCATGGAGCTATGTTAGTTTTTATTCTTTTATATCTTAGAGGAGCTAGGGAGTTTAGGGTGTCAAGGAAGATAGAGTTTAAGTAGTCTAAGGCTTCGTCTAGGGGAAGGGTATTTAGAAATTCCCAGTTCATTTGTTTGAATATGTTTGAGAAAGTTGTAGGTTAAAGTTAGTGAGGTTACGAGTGTGAATGTATTGATGCTGGTATGGGGAAGAGTTAGTGGAGCGATGGATGAAGGCTGGGAGATGGTCACTAATGGTATCAGGAATTGTGCCAGAGTTAGTTATTTTATTAGGAATTGTGACTAGGATCCAATCTAAAATGGTTCCAGGGGCATTTGTTGTATTTGGTCGAGTGATAGTGTGGATTAATTGGGTAAAGTTGTAGAGATTGATGGATAGGGATGGTGAGTGGCTGATGATTTTATTCCAGTCAATATTAATGTCACTTAAGATATAAGTTTCATAGTTAATATTGGTGGATGCCCATAGGAGGATTTCTTCGAGAGTTGAGCAATTGTTACCAGGTGAGATATAGAGGGCAATGAAGCATATATTTTTGTGTTTGTTTAGCTTTAGTAGTCCAGCAGTTAAGTTAGTTCAGTGCTTTGGAATTGTGGGATTGTAATTTGGAGGGGAATTAAGTTGAGGAGGTTAGAGTAGACTAAGGCAGTGCCGCCACCTTTTTTAACTAGTCGGTTGTTTCTGAGAATATTAAATCCTGGGGGTAGGATCTCTGAGTCAGAGATGAAGGGTTTAAGCCATGTTTCGGATATAGCTAGGATGTGAGGTTGGTTGTGGTTTAGCCAAGTGTGGAATTGGTGGGTTTTGTTGCTAAGACTCTGTGCATTGATGGTGAAGATCTTTTGGTTATTAATATGGGAGGGAGAAATTGAGGGCTTGGTGTTGTTGTTACAGTGTGTAGGACCAGGGTTGGGATGGATATCTCCGGCAAGGATTATGTTGTTACAGGCAACATCCTTTAGCCATTTGGGTTTGTTGTGTATGTGTTTAGGGAGAGTTGAGATTAGGTTAGGTGAACATATGTTAACTTTGCAAGGGAGGAGGAAGGTTTTAGGGTGGAATAGGTGCATTGGGTTGTGTTGAATGAGGAAGGGGGAGATAGAGTGGAAATGAGGGTAATAGTGAGGATGAGGTGGGATTAGTGTGGAGGTTACTTTTGTAGGTAATATTGGGCAAGTAGAGGAGGAATATGAGCTAGTATAGAATAAGGGAATTAGGAAAAGAGAAAAGAGAAAAGAGGCAATGGACATGGAGGGTGTGGTGTTTTATAGAGACCATGTTGAAGAGGAGAGAGAGAGATGTGTGGATTTGTAGGGGAGAGAAGGCTGTGGAAGAAAGGGGGTTTTATAAGGAAACGGCGGTAAAGTAGGAGTTAAGTGAGAGAGGAGGAGGGAGTGGGAGATGGGTGGAGTATAAGTGGAAGAGTATTGGTGTGGAAGCAATTGGTGGGAGGTATTGTGAGGTGGATAGGTATTGAGTAGTGGGGATAAGAGGGAGGGGCAAGAGAAGTACAAAGGTAATTCTTCAGGGGGTAGGTGGGAATTGGGGGTAGGGTAGGGGAGCGGAGTGAGCCCACAGGGAGAATGGAGCAGGAAGAGCTGGAGAGAAGGTGGCTGGCAGAAACCAATCAGCCAGCTATGGGATAAAAGAAAGACTGTGAAATACTGAACCAGCAGAGGTAGGTCTGGGCTGGAGAGTGTGAGGGGAGAAAGGCAGTAGAGCAAAGCACAGGGTAGAGCAGGCCAGAGGGGTAAGTAAGTAGCGAGTAGAATAGGAAAGAGGGTAGACTTATAGGAAAATGGAGGAACAGTGCCACCTAGTGGTAGAAAAAGTATGTGTCATAGAGCTTAGAGGGTAAGAGAGTAAAGGGGTAAGATGAAAAAGAGCTCAGTAGGCTGCTTGGCTAGTGCAGGAAAAGTTCAGGTGCTGTGGTAGTGAGCACAGGTAGTAATTAAGTTAACAGATGACAATACATACACTTTATATATCTTGAGAGGGGCTATCTGTTTGAAGCTCTTTGAGGTGTTCTAGCAGAAATTCACTGTAGAATCTATTATAGGGGAAGGTTTCAGTGGATGTAGTGAAGGGGTGGAATGTAGCTCGTACAGACTTTATATATCTTGCGAGGGGCTATCTGTTTGAAGCTCTTTGAGGGGTTCTAGCAGAGTCTCGCTGTAGAATCTCTTATAGGGGAAGGTTTCAGTGGATGTAGTGAAGGGCTGGAATGTAGCTCGTACAGACTTTATATATCTTGAGAGGGACTATCTGTTTGAAGCTCTTTGAGGGGTTCTAGCAGAGTCTCGCTGTAGAATCTCTTATAGGGGAAGGTTTTAGTGGCTGTAGTGAAGGGGTGGAATGTAGCTCGTACAGACTTTATATAGCTTGAGAGGGGCTGTCTGTTTGAAGCTCTTTGAGGGGTTCTAGCAGAGTCTCGCTGTAGAATCTCTTACAGGGGAAGGTTTCAGTGGATGTAGTGAAGGAGTGGAATGTAGCTCGTACAGCAGCGAAAGCCAAGCAGCTTACGGCAAGACCGATCAGTGTGGGATACAGCAATGGAGTGTTTAAAGATGGTGCCAAGGCTAGTTTGATATCTGATACACAACTTTAAATGGTGAGGTTATTTCCTGACCTACACTCAATGTCTGCCTGTTTGAAAAGTCTGTATATTCTCCCTTCATTTGCACGCATTTAATATAGTTTTACCTACCTCCCAAAGCTGATAGTTAATTAAGTACACAAAATGCCACCCTACTCTTTTTCCATTTCTGCTGTTTTGAACTGCTTTGTGACTGAAAAGGTTTCATGGACCATCTCACTTATCTGGTTAAAACAGAGTATATAAATACGTGGAACTGTAAGGAGATAAATGCAATGCAGGAGTGGCAGATGTAGCAAAGAATTAAGGTTATATGCTGTTAACAAGCAACTTTGTGTTGCCCAGAGGTTTGATTTTCCTGGCTTGCATGAATTAAATGAACAAGGTTATAGAGAGAGGCAAGGACAACATTAAAACATATGAGCATAGAATAAACACATTTTATTCATTCCATTGAGTGAAATATTTCTATCTTTTAACTGAGGTCTTATGAATTTATTACATCCATTTGAAGTTTTTTTTTTTATTTTTGTTTTATCATTAGGAAATCTTTTAAAGAAGATTATTGTTTCAATGGAAATTAGGAGTATTATTAAAAACTGGTTTTTCATTTGTCTCTGAAACATCCAGAGTGTTAGTGAAAGACTCTTTCTGATGAAGTATACCTTTATGTACCCTGCACTGACAACTCTATCCACCTTGTTACTCAGAAAAGATCTGTGCTGGAGTCTGAAAGTTAGTAAGGTAGTTAAAACTGACAATGGAACTACATTCTGTCAGCAAGGCTATAATATTTTCAGTCAAGACAGAATCCACAAAGGTCTGTTCAGGTTATTATCCTATACCACATTAAACTTTCCTAGTTTCTTACTGCTTCCCAAACTCCATATGCAGCAAAAATGGGTTTATTATTAATGAATGTAAAGGCAAGGAAACCCAAACTCTTAGATATTGCTAGCAACTATTCCCCTCCTGAAAAAGATTAATCTGTTACTGATGAAGCCCTTCATTGGCCGTATATTCATATTAGATCAGAACTTCAATGTTTTATTAACTCAGTTTAATGTCATAAAATCTACAAATTATTCTTAGGTCATTACAGTATACTTGATTAGTTCCTTACAGGCAATCCTTAAATCACTGAAATGTCTGGTATTATAGCTGATACCATCTGTGACTGCCTACCAAAAAATGTAATGTAAATCCATACAAGAAACGATAAGGAGCGTAGATATTTATTTTTCCGGAATATGAGCAAATTTATCTTACAGATTTTTAAAATCTACTGACATGTCTCCTCCTTTCAAGCTTACTTTGAGCAAGCCAACTGCTTGCTTTAGTGCCATTTTCCTTAGTATTTTAAGCAAGCTAGCCCTACTGATAATTTAAACACTCATGGATTTATCCCCAGCTTTAAAAATTTAGTCAAATGGTGTTGTCTGTAGTTTATTTGCCATGAAACTTAACTAGGGTCTGGCCCCATCAAATTTAGGGATTCACATGACTGTGCAATGCACACTATAATGTCTAATAAAATAGCCTGTTCTCACAATAGGCAACACTTACAGGGTAAAAATCCAGTTAACTACTTCATTCAGGACACTGTAAAATACCCCCAAAACCTGGTCTTCAAAATTTCTTATGTTAAAATTAGTGCCACAAAACCTGAACTGCATACCTTTTACTTTGCATATAGTTGCTGTATGCCTAATCATTGATGTCATAAAAAAAGTTAAAACCTGGGTTACTTGAACTAGTTCTAAGTACTAGCTGGTTGTTATACCTTTCAAAATATCCGTTGAGGAAGGATACATTACAACTATTTAGGAAAAATGTTCTCACTTTCCCCCTGTACAAGAGTGGACCTTCACTCACTCTAACTGTTCTCACCACTTTCAAAAGTGTTAGGAAAAGGGTATGCATCAGCATTTCCTTCAATTAGTCAACTCAAACTTCATAGCCAACACTCAACACAGCTTTAGGCCTTTTCAGTGCACTGACACTGCCCTCTTGGATATGATGGCATATGCACACTGCCATTAAGTCAATTGTAAATATACTGGTGTTGTCATCCTAGACCTACTAAAAGCATTATGTACTATTCATATTTACAGGCATTTGGAAAATCGGAGATCTCTTAATTTTACTTTTAGTACTACCAAATGGTTTGCAGGCTAACTTGCCAATCAGGCACAGGCTGTAAGGTGAATATTAAAAATACCCCATTTTCTTCATGTTAATGTTGGGAGTGCTTCAATTATCAGTGGTAGGATATTTCTCTTCATTACATATGTGAACAGCCTGCTTAGCCTTTGTGGAAGCACTAAGCTTATTCAGTAGGCTGAGGACTTCACAATTAATCTTTCTGATCATTTGGTGGACACTATTGGCAGCAAGAAAAAAAAATGTCTACCCTTCATTGCAAACAAGGCTCAGATCACAAGACCTGCACCTAAATGATTCTAAAATAAATAAAATCTGTGTTATTCATACCTAAAGAAGTCACTAATTTTCCATCACCTAATGCCAGCATACCCACCATAGTAGCAGTAGATTTGAAACTATATTTCTATTTTAGATTCAAACCTCATCAAAGAGATAACACCTTCAGAGTTTATTATTAACTTCTTTGATAACTGATTACAATTTGAATTGTATGTGAAAAATGTTATCAGTGAGACCAAAAAAAATCTTGCCATGCTATATATAGGCCAAGACCTTCATCAATGACAGTGCCAGGCAGGCCAAAGCAAACTTATTTCTGTTATCTTCCCTGTTGTATATGCCACACTTTGTCAGTCAATTGCCTGCTCCCTGGCAACACAAACTAGAACAGGCATATAATAGTATATCTAGTTTTGATGATGGCTACCAGAAAAGGACACATCATTCCCTATTATTGAAGAACATTTAGTGACAAGAGTTCAGTCACCATATAGCTGTAATTTAATTTGGTTATGTTTTGCTCACAAACTATTACACATTTTCTGACTGCCCATTGTTACCCACAATGGGTTGCAATTCCCTTAAAATTTGGCCATCTATAAGTAGATAGTTGGACATTCCAAAGGAAAAAAATGGTTTCTGTACTTCCCTGTCAGTCTTGGCAAATAAGGAAAAGAACTCCTGCACACCATTAGGTACATCTGTAAAAGGAGCATCTTCAAGTCCTCCATAAAAACTACCTAGTATATAACTGGTCTTGCAGTTTTGGTATTAAGTAAATTATGAAACCTTTCCAAACATTTTCAGTATCAGTATCTTACTGTTCTCATCCACAGTGCCAACTATGCATGATATTACTGTTTCTTGACATGCTGCAGTAAACACTCCCCAGGATTTAATAAACTCCATGTAGGCACAGTGTAGAGCCTACATGGAATGTATCTGTGTACATGGCCATGGTCCTCACTCGGCAGCGTATTAATTCATATTAATGATGACATGCTGCCAAGGGAGAGACAAGGAACACAGATATTGAATCAGTGTTGTTTGTTTTTTTTTAATTTTTAAAAAAAAAATGCATGTTTGTGCTGCACGGAGCAGAGCACAGCAATGCAAAGCTGTGCTCACATGAAGACAGCTGGCACCTGTCAGACATCTAAAAATAGAAACTGGATGTAATTAATAAGCATAATGACATTTTATGTGTTTTACTTATTTATTTTTTTAAATTTGGCATTTGTGCGCCATGGAGTGCAGCTAAGTCGCGCAGAGCTCATACATACATGGCAGACACCTGCCAGACATCTAAAAATAGAAACCGGATGTAATTATTTATTTATTGGTGTGTTTAAGAGTGTTTGTGTGGTGCAGCGCATTGCTCAGCATTGCTAACAGGTAGCTCATTGGTATATGTGAAGGTATACCAGATTTCTTCATATCCACGTAGCTAAATGGATAGAGTTACAGTTGTATTTGTAATAGGTCCAAGGTTCTAATACATGGAAGTCAGAAATTTTCTCTGTTTTTGTTGCACACATTATGGACAAAATTTTAAAAGATGGCTCCACTGCACTTTGCTCAACTGTGCACAAACCTGCTAAACACCTCATAAACATGGTAATGGCTACCAATGTTTGCACTGTGCTCAGCTTTGCTAAAACCATGATTGTGTGGATTTCTGCACTGCTCAGCTCTGCTTGGCTGGTTTGTGCGCTGCTAAGCAATGTGGTGCTTTTTTGAATGTTCCTCAATGATGTGTAAGGGTGGGAAAACAGCCTATATAAAGCACATAGGTGGAAATTCTGCAGAATCCATTAGAGTTCAATCATCCGTCAATATGGCTGTTGGTGTTGAAGAAGATGTGTGCTTTTGAGCACAGTGGTGGGGGCATTCAGGAGTCCAGGGTCATGGTTGGCCTTGTCAAAAACCATGAAGATAGGCTGCTGCAGGGTGGTTTCTAGGTCTTGGAGTGTAAGGCAGAGGCCTATGACTGGCTGACAAGAAAACTCACCAGTGTTACTGGTATCCCCTGCACAAGTGAGCCATGTCATCACCACCATGGATGACCTGAAAAGGCATAAGAGGGGAACCTTGGACACCTGGGTCCAAGAAGTGTGGGCAGGGAATTCCCCACAACTATGTAAGTACTTTTTACTCTGTTTTACCAATATGCAATCTGAATGTTCTTGAACTGTTTGTAAGTTTCTGTGAGGCCATTTTTTGCTTGGGCTAAAGGGAAGTCTCTCTGTTGATCAGTGGCAGTGAAAAACATTGAGCAGCCTGCCTGCCCCTGTGGGAGTGGTTACTGACTTGAAACTGTAATTTTATTGGCTCTAAATAAAGATCTGCCGAAGCAGCAGAGACCTCCAAAGCAGACACCCAAACAGCCGCTACCCCAAAACAAAACACGTGCAACACATATCTCACAAAGCCAGTGTGCCAAACAGTCACAGCCCTTAAGACTAAACAACACACCTGATACACTTGTAATAGGTGACTCTATCGTCAGGCACACTGACGTCCTGCTCACCAGGCTGAACAAGGAGAGGGTCACGGTGAGCAGCCTGTCGGGCGCTAGGATCCGCCACATAACACAAGCACTCAGGTCACTCCAAGGCAAGTACAAATATGACTCAGTCATTGTCCATGCTGGTGTGAATGACCTGAGACGCACCTCCCTGGACTACATGAAAAGAGACATAAAGGAGCTCTCTGAGCATGTAGCCCAGGCCGGTATGACCCTGACCTTGAGTAGCATCTTACCCTCACCAAGAATAATGCCACAATATGAAGACAAGATGATCAATTTCAACAATTGGCTTAAGTACTGGTGTCATTCAAAGGGGATCCAATGCCTGTCAGCTTGGGATGATATGCTCGACAAGCCACGATGCTTCGCTAGGGACGGCTTGCACCTGTCACCCCTGGGCTTTCGGATATTGGCAAAGGCTCTTGCTACCCCCATAGTGCCTTTTTAGGCAAGGCTCAAAAGACAAACCCACCTCCATAGGTATCACAAGGGATAAGAAACTAAGAGTAATGCTACTCAACGCCAGAAGTCTAAACCTCAAGATGCACGCACGAAACTCTCCTTAGCATGGAGAACATCGATATCTGTGCAGTAACAGAAACCTGGTTCAGGGCTCCCGAGAGCACCCCAGCACTACCAGGTTATACCTCATACCATGCTTTTCGCCCCAAAACTTGGACTGAACCACAAAAGGAGGGGAGTATCGATATTCATCAAAGATACCCACACCTCCAGGTTGGTGGCAAAGCACGAAGCATCAGAGACTATCCATGTGCAACTAACAGTGGGTAAAACTGCCTTCCAGTTTATAGCCTGCTACAGACCACCCTCCCAAACCCAGGAACCCCACTCGGCCTTCCTGAGAACACTGGAAAATATGAAGGTCTCTCCAAACACCATTATATTGGGTGACTTCAACTACCCAAACATAGACTGGGAGCATTACTCTAGCTCCAACACCCTAGCCCAAAGGTTCCTAGAATTTATAAACTCAAATGCTATGGAACAACTTGTTACCACTCCCACAAGAGGGGAAAACATACTGGACCTGATCATCACCAACATGGGGACTCTATGCTCCAGACCAGAAGTGTATCCCTCACTGGTAAGATCAGACCATAAACTAATCTCACTGGATATTCACATCCCGACCCCACCCCCTGCCCAGAAAACCACAGTGAAAAACTTCTCTAAAGCAAATTTTACACTCCTCAAAACTAAGGTGGAATCCTTCAAAGCCCCCAGGCCTGTGGAAAATATGGCCCAGACCACAGAATCCTTTATAAACACATTCTATGAACACCTTCAGGAATGCATGGATCATGCGATCCCAAATAAAACCAAGACCCAATCCTCCAAAGGCAGACGTCCTGTCTGGTGGACCCCAGCCATAAACAAACTATACAATAGAAGGAGGAAGCTACTAAATGATAAAGCAAAATCCCAAAAAGGGAAGGCATCACTGATCAGTATTAGCAAAAAACTACGGGCACACATAAAATTGTCTAAGGCCAGCTTCGAGAGAAAAATTGCACAGGACACTAAGGATAATCACAAGGCTTTCTTTAGTTATGTTAGGAACCTGGGTGGTAATTCCCAGATATGCTCAGAATTAGTCCAAAATGACAAAAAATACACCGAACCCACAGACATTGCCAACATCCTAGCTGACAGGCTCAGCGCAAACTCCCCCCCCACCTCCCCACCAAAAGGGCAAATATCTATCCCAGCAGAGAGCTGCTCCCCTGACATCTCAGATGCTCAGGTAAGAGCCGCCCTCTCCAAAGCAAAAAACACAGCATCAATGGGACCAGATGGTGTCCTGGGCTGCGTCCTACATGAACTCCAAGAAGTGCTAAACCCAAACATAAAACTACTGTTCAATCTCAGCCTTACTACAGGATATGTGCCCAAAGAGTGGCGTACAGCAATAGTGGTCCCTCTCCATAAAGGTGGTGCCTCAACGGATCCTGGAAACTATCGCCCCATAAGCCTGACTAGCTTGGTCTGCAAAGCTATGGAAAGGATCATCATGGACCTCATAAATAAAGATATTGGGGACCTACAAACACTGGATCCTACCCAGTTCGGCTTTGTTAAGGGCAGATCCTGCCTCTTAAACCTGGTTGATTTCTTTGAAACAGTCACCAAGGCCATTAACGAGGGGAAGGTGGTCCACACAGCCTACCTGGACCTCGCAAAAGCCTTCGATACAATACCCCACTCGGGCATTATAGATAAGCTCACCAGCTTAAATATAAACCCCTATGTCACTAGATGGATTGCAAACTGGCTCAAGGACAGAACCCACATAGTTAGAATTGCTGGAGCCATGTCAGACTCCAAACCAGTTACAAGTGGTGTCCCACAAGGCTCAGTCCTGGGACCTCTCTTGTTCGGTATATATTTCTCGGAGGTACAGGCCAACACAGAAGGACTGTGGCTGACCAAGTTCGCAGATGACTGCAAACTGGGCGCCATAATCGACTCTCCAGCCGACACAAGCATCCTCCAAAAGGGCCTCATAGAAACAGACAACTGGTGCCAGAGCCATGGCCTCAAGCTAAATGCCAAAAAGTGTATAGTCATCCCCTTTGGCAAAAACAAAGTGCCCACAAATTACCACATAGGTGGAAATCCATTAAGTACAGAAGAAGTAATTAGGGACCTGGGGACCCAAGTTGATAGCAATCTCTCATTTGACAACCACGTGGCCAAAGTGGTTAGAAAAACATTTTATATAGCCCACCTAATCATGAAGGGATTCACATCTAGATCAGGGGAGGTCATCGTGCCTCTTTACTCATCCCTCATCAGGCCCATAATTGAGTACAATGCCCCTTTTGGGATGTACCTTACCAGACACCTGCAGCAACTGGAAAGACCCCAAAAGTACCTCACCAAGAGGATCAAAGGGCTCAAACAGATGCCATATGCTGCCCGGTTAAAGAAACTCCAGCTCTACTCAGTGACATACCGCCTGTTCAGAGGCGATCTGTGCCTAACGTATAAAGCCATGTCCAGCCCGGAATTAATGGACATGCACCTCAGAAAATCCAAATCCCATCGAGTTACGCGCTCGAGAGACTTGAACCTCAGCACTGAAATAAATAGGACATGCTGGAGGGACAGATTCATAACCCAGAGGCTCCCTTCACTCTGGAATAAAATCCCAGTCCAGGTTAGGCAGAGTCCCTCATTGACTCTCTTCAAGAGGAATCTTGATGAGTGGATGGGAGATCGTAGGTTTACCCCGGGTATCACTTCTGTGTTACTGTTAGACAGAGGCACAGTATACTAACCTCGAAAAAGGGCATAGCAAAATAAATTTAAAATGGGTGCCGAAAGCCAAACACATTCTGGCTAGGCTTATAAATGCCCTAGGGCAGATAGCCTAGTATGAACCTATGAACCTATGAACCTAATTCCAAAACTCCTTCATCTTCCTCTCTTAAAACCCTCTTTTGCACGGTTTTGCGCATTTTTGTGCATAGCGCAACAGCAGGCAGCACCGCCTACTTGGGTTTAAACTATTCCTGGCTCCACAAAGTCTGATCTTCACTTTTTCCCTTAGAACTGCTCTGTCTCTCAATTTAAACACCATATTTTCATTCTAAGGTCCTTCACTGGTCCAATTAAGTAATCCTACAAGTTAGCACTATTAAACCATCAGCACTACTTACTCTTATACTCTCTACGATTACCCTGTCCCCTATTGGTCCGTCTTAAATTCAGTTTCCCTATATTACTCTAGCATGTCCAAAGGTCAGTCAATGGTTTCCTCTCCAGTCCAGCTGGTGAATCTGGGAATTTTGAGGCAATGTTACAACTGTCTCATGTACACGGACAACCCTCTCCTCCTACAAACAGGTTCAAATATATGTGAGAGATGCAACTATTTAGCCAAACTGGAGGCTGAGCTCTCTCATCTCAAAACTGGTGTAACCAGTAAGGAGGAGAAGGTAACCTCACACAACAAAATTCCAGTATCACATAGTCCCACCACATCAGCGAACCAAACACATAAATACACAAAAACATACTCAGAGGCTCTAAATAAAAATCTACCTAAGCAACAGAGACCTCCAAAGCAGACATCCAAGCAAACGCTACCACAAAACAAAACACGCACAACACATAGCCCACAAAGTCAGTGTGCCAAGCAGCCACAGCCCTTAAGGCTGAATAACACACCTGATACTCTTGTAATAGGTGACTCTATTGTCAGACACACTGACGTCCCACTCACCAGACTGAATAAAGAGAAGGTCATGGTGAGCTGCCTGTCGGGTGCTAGGATCCGCCACATAATGCAAGCACTCAGGTCACTCCAAAGCAAATACAAATATGACTCAGTTATTGTACATGCTGGTGTGAATGACCTGAGATGTACCTCCCTGGACTACATGAAAAGAGACATAGAGGAGCTCTCTGATCATGTAGCCCAGGCTGGTATGACCCTGACCTTGAGCAGCATCTTACCCTCACCTAGAATGATGCCACAGTGCAAAGACAAAATGATCGATTTTAACAATTGACTAAAATTTTGGTGTCATTCTAAGGGGATCCAGTGTCTGTCAGCCTGGGATGACATGCTCGACAAGCCACGTTGCTTCGCTAGGGACGGCTTGCACCTGTCACCACTGGGCTTTCAGATATTGGCAAAGGCTCTTGCCACCCCCATAGTGCTTTTTTTTTTAGGCAAGGTTCAAAAGTCAAACCCACCCCCATAGACAGCACAAGGAACAAGAAACTAAGGGTAACGCTGCTAAACGCCAGAAGTCTTAACCTCAAGATGCACGCACTCAAAGCTCTCCTCAGTATGGAGAACATCGATATCTGTGCAGTGACAGAAACCTGGTTCAAGGCTCCAGAGAGCACCCCAGCACTACCAGGCTATACCTCATATCATGCTTTTCGACCCCAAAACCCAGACTGAACCACAAAAGGAGGGCGAGTTTCCATATTTATCAAGGATATCCACACCTCCAGGTTAGTGGCATTGCACGAAGTATCGGAGACCATCCATGTGCAACTAACAGTGGGCAAGACTGCTTTTCAGTTTATAGCATCCTACAGACCACCCTCTCAAAGTCAGGAATCCCACTCAGCTTTCCTGAAAACATTGGAGAACATGAAGATCTCTCCGAACACCATTATATTGGGCAACTTCAACTACCCAAACATTGACTGGGAGCACTACTCAAGCCCCAGCACCTTAGCCCAAAGGTTCCTGGAAATTATAAACTCAAATGCTATGGAACAACTAGTCACCACTCCCACAAGAGGGGACAACATACTAGACCTGATCATTACCAACATGGGGACTCTATGCTCCACACCAGAAGTATATCCCTCATTGGTAAGATCAGACCATAAATTAATCTCACTGGATGTCCACATCCCGACCCCACCCCCAGCCCAGAAAACCACAGTGAAAAACTTCTCAAAAGCGAACTTCTCACTTCTCAAAACTGAAGTGGAATCCTTCAAGGCCCCAGGGCTAGTGGAAACTATGGCCCAAACTGCAGAATCCTATATAAACGCATTCTACGGACATCTCCAGGAATGCATGGATCAAGCTATCCCAAACAAAACCAAGACCCAATCATCCAAAGGCAGGCATCCAGTCTGGTGGACCCCTGCCATAAATAAATTGTACAACAGAAGGAGGAAGCTACTACATGATAGAGCAAAATCCCTAATAGGGAAGGCATCTCTGATCAGTACTAGCAAAAAATTACGATCCCTCATAAAATCCTCCAAGGCCAGCTTCGAGAGAAAAATTGCACAGGACACCAAAGACAATCATAAGGCTTTTTTCAGTTATGTTAGAAACCTGGGATGCAACTCCCAGACTTGTTCTGAGTTGATTCTAAATGACAAAAAATACACTGAACCCACAGACATCGCCAATATCCTGGCAGACAGGTTCAGTGCAAACTTCTCCACCCCTCCCCCCCAAAAGAGCAAGTATCTATCCCAGCAGAGGGCTGCCTCCCAAACATCTCTGATGCTCAGGTGAAGGCTGCCCTCTCCAAAGCAAAAAACACTGCTTCCATGGGACCAGATGGCGTCCCAGGTTGCGTCTTACATGAACTCCAAGAGGAACTAATCCCTCAAATAAAACAGCTATACAATCTCAGCCTCACTACAGGATATGTGCCCACAGAATGGCATAGAGCAACAGTAGTCCCACTCCACAAAGGTGGAGCCTCTACGGACCCTGGAAACTATCGCCCCATAAGCCTGACTAGCTTAGTCTGCAAGGCTATGGAGAGGATCATCATGGAGCTCATAAACAAAGACATCGGGGACCTACAGACACTAGATCCTACCCAGTTCGGCGTTGTCAAGGGCAGATCCTGCCTTTTGAACCTGGTTGACTTCTTCGAAACAGTCACCAAAGCCAGAGATAAAGGGGAGGTAGTCCACACAGCCTACCTGGACCTTGCAAAGGCATTTGACACAATACCCCACTCGGGCATCATAGATAAGCTAGCCAGCTTAAATATAAACCCCTATGTCACAAGATGGGTCGCAAACTGGCTCAAAGACAGAACCCACAGAGTGAGAGTTGC
Organism: Protopterus annectens; assembly: GCF_019279795.1. Taxonomy (NCBI): domain Eukaryota; kingdom Metazoa; phylum Chordata; order Ceratodontiformes; family Protopteridae; genus Protopterus; species Protopterus annectens. The sequence goes on from NC_056735.1 coordinate 1,961,552,962, forward strand.
TGGAGCCATGTCAGACTTGAAACCAGTCACAAGTGGCGTCCCACAGGGTTCTGTCCTGGGACCACTTTTGTTCGGTATATACTTTTCCGAGGTACAGGCAAACGTGGGAGGACTATGGCTCACCAAGTTCGCAGATGACTGCAAACTGGGCACCATAATCAACTCTCCAGCTGACACAAACATCCTTCAAAAAGGTCTCACAGAGACAGATAACTAGTGCCAGCGCCATGGTCTAAAGCTAAATGCCAAAAAATGTATAGTCATACCCTTTGGCAAAAACAATGTGCCCACAAATTACCACATAGGCAGAAACCCATTAAATACAGAGAAAGTTATTAGGGACCTGGGGACCCAAGTTGATAGCAATCTCTCCTTTGAAAACCACATTGCCAAAGTGGTTAGAAAGACCTTCTACATAGCCCACCTCATCACGAAGGGTTTCACATCTAGATCAAGAGAGGTAATCGTGCCACTTTATTCATCCCTCATCAGGCCCATCATAGAATACAATGCCCCTTTTGGGATGTACCTTACCCGACACCTGCAGCAATTAGAAAGACCCCAAAAGTATCTCACCAAGAGGATCAAGGGTCTCAAACAGATGCCATATGCTGCTCGGTTAAAAAAACTCCAGCTCTACTCAGTTGCATACCGTCTACTTCGAGGCGATCTATGCCTGACATACAAAGCTATGTCAAATCCAGAATTAATGGACATGCTCCACCTCAGTAAATCTAAATCCCTTAGAGCCACATGCTCGAGGGACTTGAACCTCAGCACAGAAATAAATAGAACTTGCTGGAGGGACAGGTTCATAACTCAGAGGCTCCCTTTGCTCTGGAATAGAATTCCAGTTCATGTGAGGCAGAGCACCTCACTGAATCTCTTCAAGAAGAATCTCGATAGGTGGATGGGGGATCATAGGTTTGTCCCAGGGATTACTCCCGTGTCACTATTAGACAGAGGCACAGTAAACTAAACCTTAAAGGGCACAGTATACTCAAATCAAGGGGTGCGTAAGCCATACAGAATCGGGCTAGGCTTATAATTGCCTCAGGGCAGATAGCCTAGTATGAACCTATGAACCTATGTCTGCAAAACTGGTATGCATAATTATGTGCTTCTCTCCCAACAGGTGCAGCTGAGAAGGCTCACAATGTCGATTCTCATGTCAGGCACCTGGCCAGGTTGTGCCATGAGAATGGTGAGTATGGCTGTATTATGCCAACTGTAGTGCAATAAGCAAGAAAGAGTAAAGCATTAACTGCAAAAACATATATACAATAAAGTCTGTAGTGCAATAAAGTTGGAATTAGAGTTGTAGTGCAATAAATGAATAATAACAACTGTAGTTCAATAAAAAAAGAAGCAATACCAATAACAGCAAGGAAAACGGTGTACATCAGAATTGTCTTGTCATAACCATTGCAGTAGAGCTTTATGATTTGAGTCTGTAAGGTAAGGTTGCTGCAGTTAAGTATAACACTGTAATGGCTGTAGAATCCAAATTTAATGGCTGAAAACTGTATTGCTTAACGCATAGTACTGTTCAAGGCTGTCTCTAGGCCAATACTGGTTGCATAATGCTCTGTCTTCCACAGACTTCAGGTAATAAAGGTATATGGGTGAAGTAGCCCACCCCATGGCCAGATATTGTGTGTGGACTTCACAGATATTTCAAATCAATAACACTAATATGTGTTCACCAGCATTGCTGAAAGTGGAATAAAGCTGTAGTAATATATGCAGTATGGTTGTATAACATGCATGTCTGTTCTATTGTCACTGCAGTCTAGTATAACACTGAAAGAGTACTAGAATGCTAGAGGAAAGTCATGTAACTCATTTTGCACAAGTCATAGTATGTTTCCAGGTGACCTTCAGGAAAGTATCAGTTATACTGTCATCTGTAATGCCTCAGTAGCTCAGTCTATTAAATTCCTTGTACACTATACATTTTGCCACACGCAGTCCTGGGTTCGAATCCACTGCTATGTAGCACTACATTTTCAGTATCAGTCATGTAATGCTCACAATTTCTCTCTCCCCAAGAACACAAAAATGTTATGGGTGAGTTAGCCCATTTTATGTGCAGATATACTCCCTTTTGTCCTATAGTTTTTTTCCCCTTATTTTGTCATGGAAGGAATTTCTTTGGTTCTTGACCATCTTTTGAAACCTTTAGTCCAACAAATGGAGATTTTATAAAGGACTCATGGCATTTTTTGACTAAGTTTAGAACTTTTAGTCTAAATTATAATTTTGACTCCATTAAAAATTTGATGTTCACGGTGCATATTAATTCACTTTTCATTAGTATACCTCATGAGGTAGGGATTGATTATGTTAGACAATATTTGAGTTTTTTTGGCTCATTTTACTGAGAATGATATCCATGTTTGTTGTGTATTTTTGGAACTTTTGCTTTATAACAGCTATTTTCTTTTCAATAGAAACGTTTATAAGCAACAGAAGGGGTAGCCATGGGGTCAGCAGCTGCCCCTGCTTATGCTAATGTACTTGTTTGGTGGGAACAAACAGTTTTGAAATCTATTTTGTCTACTTGTAAACCAGTTTTTTATGTTAGATACATAGACGATTTGTTTTTTGCCCTGGAGGGAAATGTAGATCATGTTCATGAAATGATTAACAACATGAATGATAATTCTGAATTTTTAAGGTTTACTTTAGGAGATGTTGGTCTTGAAGTAATTTTTTGGACCTTACCATTGAATGGAGCATATATAATTTTAAATTTAACAGTGAAGTTTATAGAAAGAATACTTTCATTAATAGTTATTTGCATTATTCTAGCAATCAGCCTACATTTATGAAAAATAACATTCTTAAAGGTCAGTTTATATGTGCATCAAGAATGACATCTGATGACTGTACATTTGAACAGGAGGTTACATTCATTACTGAAATGTTTTTAGAAAGGAGGATATAAATCCAGCTTGTTGCTGAAACTGGCAGATGATATCAGGAAATGTAGATACACAGATTTTCCACCTATACTGTCTTTTGGACTAATAAACAAGGGACACAAGGCTATGTTTAATAATAATTACAGCATATCTTGTTGTCTTGACATGTCCATAGATAGAAAAAATATTGTCTCAGTAATTAATAAGAATTGGAATATTATAAAAGGTAATTCAGATCTAACGAGAGTTATAGGGGATAGACCTAACTTTACTTACAAAAACACTTTTAATTTGAAAAGGTGTTTTCAAATGGAGACTTATTGTGACCTTCCAATATTTAACAGTAGGATGGATAAGGGGGATGTACAAGTGGGGTCTATATTATAACATTTAAGTCTTACAATGCTGAAGTTGACAAACCGCAAGTTCGTGGAGGTTCTGGGGTGCAGGATAACAGTAAATCCAAATAGCAAAATCTGGTTATAAAATGCAAAAATGTTTATTTGAGCAGAATCAGAATCACGTGGCCTGTACTTCAGAGAAGAGTGGTCCCAGGACGGAACCCTGAGGTACTCCACTTGTTACTTGTCTGGAGCTGGATTTGGATTCGGCTACTTTTACAGTGCGGGTTCTGTCAGTAAGCCATTTGGCAACCCATCAAGTGATGTAGGGATTAATGCCCAGCTTAGTAAGTCTATCTATGATTCCAGAGCAGGGGATGGTGTCAAAGGCCTTGGCGAGGTTCAGGTAGGCTGTGTGGACTGCCTTACCCTCATCCATGGCTCTGGAGACTGATTTGAAGAAGTCAATCAGGTTCAGGAGACAAGATCGTCCCTTCACAAACCCAAACTGTGTGGGGTCCAGTGTTTGAAGGTTGCCAATGTCTTTGTTTATAAGTTCCATGATAATATGTTCCATGGCCTTGCAGATCAGGCTCGTCAGACTGAAGGGGCAGTAGTTCCTGGGATCCAAGGTGGATCTCCCCTTGTGGAGTGAGATAACTGTAGCTTTGCACCATTCTGTGGTCATGAAGCCTGAGTTGAAGCTATGATTAAACATGACACTTGGATGAGGTGGCAGTTCATTTTGTAGTTCATGTAGTACACAGCCCGGGATGTCATCTGGTCCCATGGGTGCTGCATTCTTAGCTTTGGAGAGTGCATTTTTTACCTCTGTGGCCATTATTTCCAGAATTAGGCAATCTTCCGGTATTGAGATGGGCCATTTAGGGGGTGAGAGGGGGGTGAAGTTGGCACTGAATTGATCTGCCAGGATATTGGCAATATCCTTGGAATCAGTATATTTAATGGCATTCTGTTGTAGCTCAGAGCAGATCTGGGCATTGCCATTTAGATTCTTGACATAGTTATAGAATGCCTTGTGGTTGTCTTTGGAATCTTTGGCAATTTTATTTTTGTAACTAGCTGTGGAGGATTTTATGAGAGATCTCAGCTTCTTACTGAGGATGGTAAGGGAGTTTTTTGCATCTGGATTTTCCTCTTTTCTGCAACAGTTTCTTCCTTTTGTTGTAAGGTTTGTTTATGGCATGGGACCACCAGAATGGCTTCCTTTTTTTTTGGAGGAGAGCATCTTGGTTCTATTTGAGATGACATGATTCATACATGAGTGGATGTGCTCATACAGTGCCTTAGTGTAGGATTCAGCAGTCAAACCTTCAGTTCCTGTCTGCATAGGTGTCATGAAGTTTGCCACTTCTGACTTAAGTAGCATGAAGTTGGCTTTGGAGAAGTTTTTTACAGAGGTTTCCTTACTGGGGGGTGGGGGTGGGATGTGGATGGTAAGGGTGATTAGCTTATGGTCAGACCTGACCAACGAGGGGGTGACCACAGGTGTAGAGCATCGATTTCCCATGTTGGTAATGACCAGGTCTAGGATATTGGAGTCCCTGGTGGGACTATGGATTAGTTGATCCAGGGCATTGGAATTTATGAATTCCAAGAACCGTTGGGCAAAGGTGTTGGTACACAAGTAGTTTTCCCAGTTAATGGCAGGGTATTTGAAATCACCCAGTATTAGGGTGTTTGGTTGTATCTTAATATTTTCCAGTATGTTTAGAAAGGTGTAATGAGAATCTTGGGGCATGGTGGGGGATCTGTAGCAAGCTGCAATTTGGATTGCAGTCTTACCTAGTGTTAGTTGCACCTGGAGAATTTCAGACGCATTGTGTTGAGCAACTAGCCTGGTGTTGTGAATATCCTTGATGAATATGGACACTCCCCCACCTTTAGTTTTTTGGTCATGGTTTGGCGGCTGAAAAGTGTGATAAGAGTTGTAGCCTGTTATTGCAGGGGTGCTCTCTGGAACCTTGAACCAGGTCTCAGTTACTGCACATATATTGATGTTCTCCATTTTCATGAGTGCCTTGAGAGAGTGCATTTTGAAGTTTAGACTTCTAGCATTGAGTAGCATTACCTTCAGAATTTGCATGCTTATACTTGTTATGGTGGTGGTTTTGTCCTTTGACAATTGGGTTGTATTAATGGTAATTGACTATTTGTTTGTATAAAAGGTTCACTTTGCCATTGCATTTTATTCTGATGAAGTCTGTTCTGGGACAAAAGTGACAATAAAGTTGTTTTGTTCGCTAAAGAAGTGTGATTTTTTTTTTTTACTCAAAAGATTTTTAATTTCAGGAAATATATAATTTCATAACATTTTATAAGTGGCATTCTAAATAACTATATACAAAATATACATCAGGCTGACATCAGTAATAGTTACAGGTGAAAACAAATAGTACATAAATATAACAGTCTGCCTATCAGAGGATGACTGTTCATTGGTGTAAAGTATCAATCAATGGCAAAACCTTTTTCCATGGATTGTTAACCAATGGTCTTGGAAAAGTCCTTAGTTCCTTAATTTTCATCTCTATCAAAATTGAGCTCTTCAATAAGGTGTAAAAATCTTCCAAAGTTGGTGTTTATGTTTCAGTTCCATCTCCTGGTTATACATTTTCTTGAGATTGCAAGTATTGTCCATAAAAGATACATATTTGTTTTATTGAGATTTGGACATTCGTTCACATTCAAAATGATCAGTGTTTTAGATAAAATTAAGGAATCATTAAACAAAGCCTGCAAGAATTTATTAATGCCATCCTAATATGTTTTGATGTTAGTACAATCATAAAAATATGATTCCAGTCTGCTCTGCCTGTCTGTTCACATCTCCAACATATTCCATTTGTGGAATAACTGAACTTGGTAATTTTATCTGGTGTTAAAAAAGCTCTGTGAATATATTTCCAGTTAAAGATTTTCCAATATTGTGTATGGGAAGTGTATTTAACTGATAACAACATATTTACTTTAATTTCTTCATTCAGATGTAGTGAATGACCTTTCAAAATATATTTCCAATAAGAAGCTTTAGGTATACTTTTATAGCATATTAGTTCTTTATATAGTAAGAATATACTATTTTCGTTGTTATAGTCATTATATATAATTTCATATAAGTGATATATGAAATTCGGCATAGCTTTGCAAGAAGAACTACTATTTATTCTACATAAATCTTGGGAATGTATTAAAATGCTTTGTAGAGTCAACCAATCCTGTGATTGGATTTCATAAGTTGTTTTTATCTCTTGAATATCTAACACGTTTAACTCTTTTATGCATTGTATCCAACAGAAAATGTTTTGTTCCTAAGAAGTGATTATTTCTCTATATATTTTGTGAGGATAATCCCTTGTTATAGTGAAAGGTATTAGGAGATCAATCCAAAGTTTCAGGTCCATATTAGCATTTATAAGTTTCCTAAATGAATTAATGTAGTAATTGATCAGATATATTTTAGTAGGTTTTGCTATATTATACTGCATGCATGTACTTATTAAATACCAAGGTTTATTAGTTTATGTAATATTGGAAACATATTTAAAAAAGTAAACTAATTTATTGATATGACAGTTAGTAGTTCTTTCCAATTGGCCAAATGATTGGGATTTATCCAGTCTATAATGGTTTTGGATATAGATGTCTTTATATATGTTTCTATATCTGGAAAGTTTAATCCTCCTAGTTTCCATGGTCTAATATGATGTGCTAAGGCTATTCTATTTCTCTTAGGGAACCATAAAAATTTTAAGAAAGCTGAATTCATTTCTTTGAAAACACATCTATCGGGAAGCAATTGAATAGCTGTAGCCACATATAGAATCTTGGGTAGTAAAACCATTTTTATTAATTGAAGTCTATCTTCGAAAGTTAATAATATTTTATTCCATCTATCAATACAACTTTTCACTGTGTTAATGATATTATTATAGTTTACTGGTGTTATCCCATTTATATCTTTACATAAGACTATTCCTAAGTACTTTAGAGTAGATTCTTGTTTCCCTATGATATGGTTTTCTGTAACCTGTACTTCTTTCTTTTTGTTTAAGAATAAAAATTTAGATTTTGACTTATTGAAGTGAAGACCTGAGATCAAGTAAAATTTCTCAATCGACTCTTTAGAATTAATTAAGATTAATAATATGTCATCGGCAAAAAGCATTATTATAGAATTATATTGATTGTAAACATCTACCCCTTTTATTTTTATGTTATTGCATATTCTTTCTGCAAATACTTCAGTGGCTAGAGCAAAATGAATGGGCAACATAGGGCAGCCTTGTTTAGTGCCTTTTGTTATACAAAAATCTTCTGATGTAAAGGGGCCTAATTTAACATAGGCTAAATTATTTATATATATGCTTTCTAGTAAGTGAATGAAACAAGGGGGGAAAGTATTCTAAACAGATAATCCCAATTTAGAGAGTCAAAAGCTTTGTCTATGTCTAAACCTACTATAAGTATCTCTTTATTTTCTTTATTTACATAATTTAAAAGCGCAAGTATCCTCTTGATATTATTATTGTGTGCGTCTATTGAATATAAATCCTGTTTGGTCATTGTTAATTGTTTTAGGTAAGGGTATTTTAATTCTATTAGCTGAAATTGACATGAATATCTTGTAATCATTATTCATTAGAGATATGGGTCTATATGAGTCGCATAGATTTGATGTTTTATCCTCTTTTAGAATCGGAGCAATTAAAGAGTATTACCAAGAGGGTGGAATTATTGCATTTGTTTGAATTTCTATTAAAGTTTTATGGAGTAGGAAGGTTATCATTGGGGAAAAAAGTTTATATAATTCCATAATGATGCCATCTATTCCTGGTGCTTTGTTAGTCTTGCCTTCTTTAATTTTATCAATAACTTCCCTATAGGATACAGGCTTTTGTAAGTCTGATTTTAATTCTTCTGGTATTGTTTTTAATATTAGTAAAATGAATAACTGTGTTTAGTTGGTCAATATGGGAGTTCTCTTTTTTAAAGTGCTCCATGTACTAATATCTGAATGCATCAAGAACATCTCCTATATCTGATACTTTTTTCCTTTTATTTCATGATAAATGTTGTTAACATTATTGGATTTGGCTTGTATTTTTATTCTTATGGATAGGTTATGTAGATATTTGGGAGAGGTAGTTAGTTTACTTTTAATTTTTCTAATGCTGAATTAGTTTTATGTGTTAATATTTCATTATATGTATTATTTAACTTTTTCTTTCTGATTTGTGGGGAGTCTTGATTTTTTTTTCATTTTTAATTGACATGAGTTTGGATTGTGCATCTAATAATTCTTTATCCCATTCTTTTATTTTATTTTTGTATCAATTAAGAGTTTTACCAAATATATAGGCTTTTAATGAGTCCCATATCATTATTTTATTGATTTCTGTTGTATAATTAGTATCTAGAAAAACTGTAATTCTGATAACAGCCAACGTTTAAATTCTTTAATTTTTGTTATATATGATGGGATTCTGGATGATAAGATTAAAGGTTTGACATCAGTCTGGATTTTTAAAATCAAATAATCATGGTCTGAAAAGGGGCATGGAATAATTGAGAAGTTAGTGATTTTTAAATGGAGGTCTTGGACAATTAATATTTTGTCTATTCTAGTTTGAGTGCCGTATCTGTGGTCTCGATGGGAAAACAATAGAGATTTGCCATCTTTCAAATTAAATGTGTCTAGAAAATGAAATGAATCACTCCATTTTTTAAAGATTTGGAGATAGAGGAAGTCCTAAGGGGTCTCTTATTAGTGGTTTCAGATGAATCTAGAATGCAGTTGAAATATCCTCCTATTATTATATTACCCTTACAATTAATAGAGATTAAAGATAAGTGTTTTTTGATTGTTCCTACTCCAATACTAGGGCACCAGTATAGGTTTACCAATGTCCATATTTTGTTTTTAAATTTGAGTACTACCATAGCCATAAGACCTTCTTTGTCTTTATATTTAAAGATGGTTTCTGGCATTATAATATTATTTTTCCATAAGATTGTTACACCTTTATTCTTTGTCTTGTGGGTAGACAAGATTCCATGAATAGCTATCATTTGTTTTGAAATGTGCCTCTTGAAGGAAAAAACTACTTGTGCTTTGTTTAATTTTAAGTATTTCAACAAATTAAATCTTTTAGTGGTGTTATTTAAACCATTCGTATTCAAGGATGTTGTTGTTGTTGTGTCTTTCAGCTTTTCCCGGTTAGGGGTCGCCACAGTGGATGATTGGCAGTAGATTTTTACGTGCCGAGTTGCCAGCCCTGACGCACAACCTTCAACGAAGGTAAGCCCATTCATGCATGTCTCCACACAGAAGACACTCTAGCTGAGAATCGAACAGGACAACGTCTTACTGTGAGGCGACAATGCTACCGCAGCACCACCACTTATTCAAGGATAATAAGGTTAAATCCATATCAGTTTATTTGTCAAAAGGATGAGTTTCTTTTTTTTTTACTATTTGACATATTCATCTGATAATAGCAAAATATATATATTTTTTATGTATAAGTTTTTAAGAGAATTGTCATATTTTTCTCTATCATAAATATCAATAAAATACTGTTTTGGTCAGGCTTAAAAAGAAAAGGAGATTTTTTTAGATAATGTCAAGGTAAACATAACAACAAATGATGTAACTGAATTCCACTCTAAACATGGAATGAAAATCATTCCTAATTTAATAGATGAGTGTATATCACATAATCAAAATCCCAAAACATCAAACACCATAAGTTCAAACATGGAATGTTGAAATTTGATATAATCGAAAGCTCAGAACAGCAAATTTTTTCCCAGGGAAAAACTTTGCTGTTCTGAGAAACACACACACAACACAAGCACACCAAAAAAGTAATCCACACATATATACTTAAAATCCAACTTCTAACCCTACACTAAACCATACATACACTACTATCTATCCACTTACCTTAACCCAAACCCTAACCCTTAGGTCCGTAACTATCACACACTCACCTTACTTGCTCCCTAACCCTAAGGTCAGTAACTATCACACACTCATCTTACCCGCTCCCTAACCCTAAGGTCCGTAACTATCACACACTCACCTTACCCGCTCCCTAACCCTAAGGTCCCTAACTATCCCATTCCCACACTCACCTTAACCCACTCCATTCGTACACTTACCTTAACCCAGTCCGTAACCTTTGCACCACAGTGGAGAAAATAGCAAAGCAGCAGGAACAGCCCACCAAATTCTTTCCCTAGGAAAGTATCCGATGTTCTGCAGCTTCGCTATTTTCAGTGTTTACTGTTTTGGGTTTGATATTATAACATTCAACATTTTACTACTTCAATGTTATAATATAAACCCTAATAGATAAACATGAGTCTATTAAATTATCACTCATACTTTTAACAGCCATAAAAGGTCTTTGAGCTCCATAAGCTAAACTTATATATGCAGAATGGTTTGTAAAGAGAATATAAGAACTGAAAACATGTATATTTATTTTCCTTTTTTTAAATTTAAAAAAAAATTGACATGGTTTAATAACACTATAATGTCCTACTGTTCGTGAATATGATAGTAGCATTAGTTGTATCTGTAACTACCTAGCTATTAAAATATGGGTCTACTTCACAATGTCGAAAGCTGGCAATATCGAAGCTGATATTGTCGGCACTACCACATCGAAAGCGCAGAACATCGTGCAGGTAAACAGAAATCTCTGTAGGGGGAGATTTCCATTTACCTCAATGTAGTGTGGTCTCAGAGTTGGAATATTTAAGTGAGGGGGTGTGGGGGGTGTAGGGGGGCTTGCACCCCTGCCTACTCTACATAGTTTTTATTCTTGTTTGTTTGTTTTTTTTTAAACGTTATTCATGTTTTACTACATCGATTACTAGAGGTTGACCTTTAGTGATTCAATGTGGTAAAATTTCGATAATGTGATATAGACGCTTAAAATATATATGATGTAAACAAGCGATGTTTTCATATTTCGTAATATATTCTCCTTAATAGAAATGATTGTGTTACTTGTGATGCAGCATTAATGGTATTAGTCATGTGAAAAAGTGGGTTTAATCTAAAATATTGCGATATAGAACAACATTGTTCAGACAGGTTGCTAGAATAAATCAATCTACACAAATACCATCAGTTATCATACACTCTACCAATTACATTAGAGTAACAACACAAACATGTTTCTTTAACCAACTTTGTTGTTAAATTTGTCCATAAATACTATAGATACCCATGAACTAAAAAATTTTGCAGCCACACCTGCTAATAAAAGTACACCATGAAGAAAAAGCACATGCACCCTCTTATACACATTCTTTTAAATACATAAAAATTCTTGTAAATACTGAGTTCTTATTATCTTCCAGATGAAAAGGATAACAAACTTGTTCTTGTGATATTTTGGCAGTATGATCTATGATGTACTGTTCACATTACTCTTGACCATACACAGTTAAATATATATTACCTTAGGATACTGACTTCCTACTGACACTCAAATCCCACTGTTGATTAGCATTTTATTGTTCAATGTTCAACAGTGTATGCTCTTTTAATATTTTGCCCACACAGACAGAAAGAATGACTCATAGCAGGATGAAGAAAGACTGTAACTTACAGAAAAACTGAGACAAAAAAAGATTGCCTGCTAATGATAAATCATTTACTAAGTCCAGTCAAAACAACTGCTCTCATTCAATTAATTGTCAGCATGTTTGGTATTATACTGCAATTCTCTTATGTAAGACAAGAAGTTATTAACTATGCAGGCAGATCTTGGTATGCAATTCAATAAAAAAACAAGTAAGCTCCTTCATACAGCTAATTCAATGCTTGCAAGAGTGTATCAAAGCTTTGTGGAGCCATTTGGTGATGATGTCAGTATTTCTTGTTGTCATAGGAACCTAGCTGAAGTGAAAATACAGCTCGGGATATGACCAAAGCAGAGTTAAGCACTCGTGAGTCTTAATTATTGTAAAGCTTCACTTCTCCCTCCCAGCTCCCTCCCTTTTTCCCCATTCAAATAAATAAGCAGTTAAACAAGGGGAAGTAGTCTGATATCCGGACAACCACAAATCAGAATGAAAACACTAACAGTCATCATAGACCACAACTAGCAAATGAATGTACATAACAGCAAAGCCCTCAGTCACCCAACAACCACAGTACCAATCCTCACCTCATACTGTCTCAAAGCATAAAGTATTATGGAGACCATCTAAGCAGGCAAATCTCATAACTGGTTTTATGCATTACCGTCTGTTCCCTCTTCCAGTGTTCTCAGCATCTAGTTGCAAAATCAGTCGGATCGTTACCAAGACACATCTATGATCACAGTCAATTCACAAGGTATTCAGATGAATCACTAAACACCCAGACATGGTAAACATTGGGACAAGGGTCGCATCTCTAAGCCACAACAAACTTATGCCTACCAGGAAGCTATTGAAACATAACTCAGGGTAAAGCAGTAATGGCAAAGTGATGTATTGCCATTTTAACTATACAAACCAGCTGGAATAAGCAAAACAAGCTAGTCAGAACTAACACATTTCACTGTCATAAGGAATGCAATAACTAAGGCCAAATAAAATGAAGAAAATGTTTCTTTTTATCGGACCAGATTATTTAAGTGAATTTAATAAGTAGAAACAAAAATCAATCTAGAGGTAAGGAGAAGCACACTTCATAGTAAAAATTGTTTTTTATATATGTGTTCTATAAAGTTAAAGGTAAATAGAACATAAGAATTTATTCCCTAATAAAGTGAATTAGGTTATGCTGAACATACCTGTACCTTTGTAGTAACCATTAGAATCCTCAATTGTCCACTGTTTAAATATCAAAACTTTTAGATTGATTACTTAACTTTTTGTTTTAATCATAAATGAGAGATTACATTTTCATTTTGATTAGTTCTAATGACAGTTCAAGTCAAAGTTAGAAGATTTCTTTTATTTTTTGAAAGTTAAAGTAAACAAGCAATTATTTTTTTTACAACAGATGTTTTGGGCTCAGTCCTTTGCTTTTGTTTTCCTGACATCAGCCCAAGCACTTGTTTATTTTATTCTTTTGAGAGATGGGGATATCCATTCCATATCTTCTGGTGTAGAAATCACATTATTATTTTTGATAAATGATGAAGCTTCTTGAAGATCATTAAAAGTTCTCATCTCATTGGCATATAGAATTTTTATCTTAGCTGGAAAGGCAAGTTGAGTTTTGATATTGTTTTGCTTTAGTAGTTTTATCATTGGCCATACTCTTTTTCTTCGTTCATTTACTCTGGTGGAGTAATCATTATCAAATCTTATCAATTTCTGGATATGCTTTAAAGGTGCTTTCCTCCAGGCAGATCTTAAAATGAATTATTTGTCCAATATGAGAGAAATTTTATAATGATTGATCTGGGAAAGGTATTTGCTGATGAGGAAGCAGGTTTCCCCAGAGCTCTGTGAGGTCTCTGAATACCAAAGGAAAAACCCTTTTTTTAAGTCTAGGAAATCCAGAAGCCAAGAAGTTAAAAAATGAAATGATATCCTCACCTTCTGTGTTTTCTGGTAACCCAAACATTTTAATATTGTTTCTCCTCTCTCTATTTTATGTCATCTATTTTGTTTAGCAGCCAAGTATTTTGTTTCAGAATATATTATTTTTGTGTTTCTTCTTTGAGTCTCAGTTCAATGTCATTTAGAGAGGTTTCAATATTTACTATTTTTGATTGATGTTGTTGTAACAATTAATTAAGTTTTCTTTAAAGTCACCCATCTTTAAGGATAGCTCCTGCAGAGTGGTTTTCATCATTTGGATTTCCTTTCTTAAGGCTGCAACAGGATGTGAATTCCTTGAATTGCTCATTTTCAGAGACTGAGATTTTTTTCCAAGTTCTTCTGACAGGAAAATTTTGATGAAAGTTCATCAAAATTACTATTTATATAGTTAACTGCCAGTATACAGCTCAGCAAGCTCCTGCCTGGTGCCATGCAGAGTTCTACAGCAGCAGAGAAACTAAAGAGAGACTTTGGAGTGATTAAGTATCATTTTCTGCATTTTCTTGCTGCCTTTAGCAAATTCTGCCTAAAACACCAATTTTCTTGAATTTCTGTGATTTAAAAAGCTTGTTTCAGCTACATATTGTGCTTATTTTACTGCCTGCACTTTAACAAAGTCGTTTTTGTGTTGAAATTACCTGTTTAACTGTGGTAGGCTACACACTCAAATGTGATAGCCATTTCTGTGCATTTAAAGTGTTTTTTTTTTATTGTATCGGCTTTATTTTCTGGAAAGAAAATGTGTCTTCCCGCCTTTCTAAGCTAGTATAATCCAGTTTTCAGGTTAGTACAGAATTCAGGGCTGTGTTACAAGTTTCTCTGTTTTCCCATACCTTACTTTGATAGAAGGAAGTTTCTCTATTCACTGTGAGAGAAGGAGCTTTGACCAGCCTATCTGTCCCTAGAAGAGTGATTTCAGCAAAGAAATTAATAGTTTATTGACCATTTTGGGCTAATTTCTATCTCTTGCATTTCCCTGCTATAAAACCCGCATTTGCAAGATTTTTACTCAAGTATACAGCTCAGCAAGTTCCTGCCTGGTGCCCTGTAGAGTTCTGCAGCAGCAGAGAGACAAAAGAGAAACATTGGAGTGACAAAGTATCATTTTTCTGCATTTCCTTGCTGCCTTTAGATAATTCCACCTAAAACGTTGATTTTCTAGAGTTTCTGTGATTTAATAACTTGTTTCAGCTACATATTGTACTTATTTTACTGCCTGCACTTTAACAAAGTCATTTTTGTGTTTAAATAACCTGTTTAACTTTTGTAGGCTACACACTCAAGTGTGATAGCCATTTCTGTGCATTTAAAGTTTTTTTTGATTGTATCTGCTTTATTTTCTGGAAAAAAAAAACTTGTTTTTCCATCTTTCTAAACTAATATAGTCCAGTTTTCAGGTTAGTGCTGAATTCAGGGCTGTGTTACAAGTTTCTGTGTTTTCCCATACCTTACTTGGATAGAAGGAAGTTTCTCTGCTCATTGTGAGAGAGGGAGCTTTGAGCAGCCTATATATCCCGGGAGGATTGGTTTCAGTCCAGAAATTAGTAGTTTATTGCCCATTTTGGGCTAATTTCTATCTCTTTCATTTCCTTACTATAAGACCCACATTTGCAAGGTTTTTGTGCTAGTATACAGCTCAGCAAGCTCCTGCCTGGTGGCCTGCAGAATGCTGCAGCAGCAGAGAGGCAAACAGAGACTTTGGAGTGATTATCTTTTTTCTGCATTTTCTTGCTGCCTTTAGCTAATTCTGCCTAAAATGCAGATTTTTCTAGAGATTCTGTGATTTAAAAAGCTTGTTTCAGCTACATACTGTACTTATTTTATTGCCTGCACTTTAACAAATTTGTTTTTGTATTTAAATTACTTGTTTAACTGTTGGAGGCTACACACTCAAGTGGGATAGCCATTTCTGTGCATTTAAAGCATTTTTTGATTGTATCTGTTTTATTTTCTGAAAAAAACAAACAAAAAAATAAAAATAAAAAAAATACTTGTTTTCTTGCCTTTATAAGCTAGTATAGTCCAGTTTTCAGGTTAGTGCTGAATATAGGGCCGTGTTACAAGTTTTTGTGTTTGCCCATACCTTACTTTGATAGAAGGAAGTTTCTTTGCTCATTTTGAGAAAGGGAGGTTTGAGCAGCCTATCTGTCCCTGGAGGAGTGGTATCAGCCCAGAAATTAGTAGTTTTTTGGCCATTTTGGGATAATTTCTATCTGTTTCATTTCCCTGCCATAAAACCTGCATTTGTGAGGGTTTTGCACTAGTATACAACTCTTCAAGCTCCTGCCTGGTACCCTGCAGGGTTCTACAGCTGCAGAGAGACAAAAATAGAGACTTGGAGTTATTAAATATCATTTTTCTGCATTTTCTTGCAGCCTATAGCTAATTCCACCTAAAATGCCAATTTTCTAGAGTTTCTTTGATTTAAAAAGGTTGTTTCAGCTACATATTGTACTTATTTTACTACCTGCACTTTAACAAAGTTGTTTTTGTGTTTAAATTGCCAGTTTAACTTTTGTAGGCTACACACTCAAGTGTGATAGCCATTTCTGTGAATTTCAACGTGTTTATTTTGATTGTAGTTGCTTTATTTTCTGAAGAAAAACAACAAAAACAAATTGTTTTCCCACCTTTCTATGCTAGTATGGTGTAGTTTTCAGGTTAGTGCTGAATTCAGGGCTGTGTTACAAGTTTCTGTGTTTGCCCATAATGTACTTGGGTAGAAGGAAGTTTTGCTCTTCACTGTGAGAGAGGGAGATTTGAGCAGCCTATCTTTCCCTGGAGGAGTATTTTCAGACCAGAAATTAGTAGTTTATTGGCCATTTTGGGCTAATTTCTATCTCATTCATTACCCTGCTATAACACCTGCATGTTCGAGGTTTTTGCACTAGGATACAGCTCAGCAAGCTGCTGCCTGCTGTCCTGCAGAGTTGTACAACAGCAGAGAGACAAAAGAGAGACTTTGGAGTGATTAAGTATCATTTTTCTGCATTTTCTTGCTTCCTTTAGCTAATTCTGCCTAAAACGCTGATTTTCTAGAGTTTCTGTGATTTAAAAAGCTTGTTTCAGCTACATATTGTACTTTTTTTTACTGCTTGCACTTTAACAAAGTTGTTTCTGTATTTTAATTACCTGTTTAGCTGTTGTAGGTTACACAATCAAGTGTTATAGCCATTTCTGTGCATTTAAAGTGCATTTTATTGTATCTGCTTTATTTTCTGAAAACAAAAACTTGTTTTCCCACCTTTCTAAGTTTGTATAGTCCAGTTTTCAGGTCTGTGCTGAATTCAGGGTTGTGTTACAAGTTTCTTTGTTTGTCGATACCTTACTTTGATAGAACGAAGTTTCTCTGCTCACTGTGAGAGAGGGAACTGTGAGCAGCCTATCTGTCCCTCTAGGAGTTGTTTCAGCCCATAAATTAGTAGTTTATTGGCCATTTTGGGCTAATTTCTATCTCTTCCATTTCCCTGCTATAAAACCTACATTTGCGAGGTTTTTGTGCTAGTAAACAGCTCAGCAAGCTCCTGCCTGGTGCCCTGCAGAGTTCTAAAGCAGCAGAAAGACAAAAGAGAGACTTTGGAGTGATTACGTATAATTTTTCTGCATTTTCTAGCTGCTTTTAGCTAATCCTGCCTAAAATGTCAATTTTCTAGAGTTTCTGTGATTTAGAAAGCTTGTTTCATGACCTCCAAGGTCTATTTCCATTGTGTGGTAAACAGGAAATGCCTGAATTTCAACTGAGAGTGTCGATTTGGATGTAACACTTCCTGTGGTCCTGCTGTGAAAGAGGTCCCCCGTCGTGAGTATTTCTGATGGTTTCCTGGCTTGAGAAGACAAAGAGAACTGAAAATAATATGTTAATGTTCTTTGTATAATGAAATAACATTACAGCATGTACTTAAAGAACATAATAACATGTACTTTTACTATTTTTTTCTTCTTTTATAGGTGTGAACCAAAATCGTTTTTTTTTTTACTATATGCAGTGAGTGGCAGGCACTGTGTAGGGTACAAATTTAAAATGTAGGATGCATTTTTTTTTTCTGTCTCCTCTCTTCTGTAAAAAGTTTATGTACATAATGATTGCAACAAAAC
Source organism: Protopterus annectens (assembly GCF_019279795.1). Lineage (NCBI taxonomy): Eukaryota > Metazoa > Chordata > Ceratodontiformes > Protopteridae > Protopterus > Protopterus annectens. The sequence continues at coordinate 1,961,570,909 of NC_056735.1, forward strand.
AGATACTTAAGGTAGGATAAAATAAGTACCCAATCTACTAAAACTTTCCTTTACACAGTAATAACCTTAGAAATGAGATTTGTTTAACTAATAGTTAAACCAAAGCTGTAGTTAAGTAGCGGTGTTTGGTAGGGAATGTGTAGTTTAGACTTTGATGTAGATATGCTAGAATATATAGGCTGTAAGTTTAGGAAATGTTTTAAATGTTATTACCTGAAGTTTTTCAATGTGTTGGTGTGTTTAACCTTGTTTATATTTTCTCTTATACAAGACCTATATAAATTCTGATCCAGGGGTAAAGTGGGTAAGCACTGGTTAGGGACGGGATGTAGGAAATGCTTCCAGATTAGATATAGTGTACAGTCAATACATGTCAATTTGATAATTCCCCTCTTATATTGTTATTTGATACCAAGACCTGCGAATGTGGGAGTTGAACTCATGGAATGTTAAAGGGCTCCAGAACTTGAAGAAGAGAAAGCTGTTGCTACACATATAATTACAGGACAAAGCACTGTTTGTATTTCTACAGGAAACACATTTGATGAATGAACAATGGAATGATATTAGAAATAAGATCTGGATTAGAGAGCTAGTCTGACCAGAAGGTAAGACAAACAGTGCGGAGTGGCTATAATTATCAAAACCCAATACAAAGATAGGATTTTAGACTCCAAAGTGGATCCAAATGGGCGATGGTGTTATGTGATTTTATCGGATAATGCATTTGATAAACCTATCCTACTTTTGAATATATATGCCCCATGTAATGATCAACACAGTTTCATAGCATCATTATATCCAATATTAACACAATATGATGGTTATTATTTTGTTGTGGGTGGGGACTGGAATACCTATCAAAATCCAAAGTTGGATAGGTCTTGTCCACAAAGAGCATTTAATAAGCAGGCCGAGATAGCATTAAATGATTTTAAGGAAGATTTTCAAGTATATGACCCCTTTTCTTATTCACAAGATATTAATAATGCAAATAAATACACCTTCTATTCACCATGCCACAAAATGTGGGCTAGAATAGATTACTTTTTGATATCTAAAGCACTAACGAATTTAGAACCAGTGGTGGTTATAAATACTCGTCATCTATCAGATCACTCAAAAATTTCATTAAAAGTTTCTAAAGATTTAAAAGACACAAGCAGGCATAGGGGTTATAATTGGTCACTCAACCCAAATCTTTTAAGTAAAAAAGAGATAGCAGATGGAATTATAAAATATTTGAAAGAATTTACAGATAGCCTGAAGCTACAAAAACATACTCCTGACATTGAATGGGCGACAGCTAAAACTCAAATTAGAGGATTTCTTATACAAAAAGCCTCATATTATAAGAAAATTCATAATAGTGATATTCAAAAACTAGAAATAAGAATAAAACAACTTGATAATGAGCTGATTCAGAATTTTAACGCTCAAACTGAGGAGGAAATGTTGAAGCTTCAAAGGGATATCTTTTTGCTTCATAATAATAAATTAACACTACAAGAACATAGGTGTTTAGTGAAATATGCTAATAATGTTCAAATACCATCAAAAGCACTGGCAAGGATTATAAATCAATCAAAAACAACTGGATATATTTCGGAAATACAGTATAACAACACAATATATTCTAAAACTGAAGATATTGTTGATGCTTTTGGGAAAATCTATACTAAGGTGTATGAGGGGCAAACTGATAGTTCTCTACATAACCAGAATAAAAGTTTTCTGCAAAAAATTAACTTTCCAGAATTAGAAGAGAGCCTGCAAAGTGACCTGATTAAACCTATTTCTAATGAAGAAATAGTATATACAATTCAACATATGAAAGTACATAAGTCGCCAGGGCCTGATGGTATTACAGCTGAATTTTACAAAGAATTTTCTGATAGTTTGGGAAAAGAATTGTCTCATGTATTTAATTGTATAACTAAAAATAAAATTAGTGACCCCCACCTCAATGCGTCAAAAACAATTTTCATACATAAAACCAATTCAGATCCCCTTAACCCAGATAATTACAGACCAATAGCACTAATGAATGTGGATATGAAAATTTTAACATCAATTATAGCATCGAGACTAAAGAAGGTTTTGATATATCTAATTTCTAAGGAACAAGCTGGATTTATGGCAACTAGACAAACTAGCGATAACACACTTACACTGCATAATATGATGACGTATGCTAAACAAAACAACTTTAATATCTATGCTCTTATAATAGATGCCCAGAAAGCATTTGATAGAGTAGACATAAAGTTTTTGTTTGATGTGTTACCCTATTTTAACTTGCCCCAAGAATTCATTCAGATACTACAAATATTATATAGTAATCCATACACTACGCTATACATCAATAGGACTTATTCTAACAGAATACAGATTAAATATGGTACTCGTCAGGGTTGTCCCATGTCCCCCTTATTGTTTAACCTATATCTAGGATCCCTATATTTATATATCAAGCAAAATTTCTATCATAATGCACCAATAATTTATAGGAATAAAATATTAATGTCAGCATTCGCCGATGATCTTATTATTTATTGTACAACCCCAATTTCGGACAGTGAAAAGATATTAAAGCTCGTAAATGAATTTTTGGTAGTTTCTAATTATAAAATTAACTTACAGAAAATGAATATCTTTCCGTTAAGAACCCCAAAACCTTTTTCATTAATGGCCCTGATGGGGAAGTTAACATGTAAAGAAAATATTAAATATTTGGGTATCAACTTCTCTACGGATAATAAGGACTTTTATAACAATAATGTTAAACAAGTATGGGAACACATAATAGCTGATTGTGACAGATGGAAGAATTTAAAACTACCGGTATTAGCAAAAGTATCAATAGTCAAAATGAATATACTACCACGAATGTTATACATATTTAGGTCTGCCCAATTATCAATTTCAAAAACAGTTTTTAAACAAATGCATAAAGATCTAGCTAAATGTATCTGGAACCCAAAAAGAACTAGAATATCTTATGAGAAATTAATGACCCCTAAAACAAGATGGGGACTTGAGCTACCAAACTTTGAAGCATATTAATTGATTGTAAACGCTAATCAAATTTTAAGAATTGCTAATTATGATGTAACGAATACAAAATGGATACCAACTTGGGTGGTCTTGAATCATAAGCATATTTTGGATAGGAAAATAAACCCTAAAGCATTACCCTTTATGGACAAAATTAGTCTGATAAAATATGGGGTCATGGACCACATAATAACCTGTGTCTCATCTTTGCAAACTTTATTTCATTCCGTAGATTTATTGCAATATATGATGGTTCTTCAACCTTTCCACAGGAATCCTAATTTTAAACTAAATAATCAGTTGATCGATCTCAGCAAATTTCCATTAATAGTTAATCTGACTCGATTTGATGTTTTTAATAAACTTGACTTATCGGCTTTACAAATTAGACAGGAGATGAATCTACCTAGAAGTTACATTGTTATAATGAGACAAGTTAAAGAACTTGCCTTGAGCTATTTTAGGAACTTTAAACCTGCAGCCGGATTTGTGGTTAAGTGCTCTGAATTGTGGCAAGCTATCCAACAAGACACTAAATTTATAGCAACTGCATACAAATTAATTAAGGATTTGAAATTTCAGGACAAAATTTTGCTTTCAGAGTATTGGGTAAACAAAGTAACAGTAACAGACAATCAGATATTAAAAGCAATTGATATAACTAGGAAATCAGTTTCTTTTTAAAAACTGATGTACACGCAATTGATGATTTGGAACAATGCATATTACACACATCTTAGATTACATAAATGTAACCCTAATAATTCTCCAATTTGTCCATACTGTGCAGATCAAACAGTGGATCTTCTTCATATGTTCTGGAGTTGTAAATGCGTATATAAACTTTGGAACTCTCTTAAAGTACAACTGCAAAAGATGGGTTATCAAAGTTCTACACTGTCATGGGAATTTATGATTCTACACATTCCTCCAAGAGAGCTTTCCAGATCGCAAACTATTATTTGTATGAATATTTTTTTGCTGATGAAACTCTATATAGCCACAAATTGGCTAGAACCACATAAGACATCATGGAATAATTTTAAGCTTGTGGCTATAAAACATATACTAGCACATAAATTACTTCTGAAACAAACAAAAATATTAATAACCCGAAAATATGGGAAAAGGTCTTCAATATTATATTAGCATGATACTGATTTTAGGAATATATTAAATATAGGAAGCATTTCATGTAGATGTTGTATAAATGGTTTGTAGTAGTTATAGTGTATTATGTGTGTGATGTTTATTGTATTTTTGTAATGTTTTTGGAAAATATATTTCAATAAAAATTTATTATGGAAAAAAAAAGAAAGCTTGTTTCAGCTACATACTGTACTTATTTTACTGCCTGCACTTTAACAAGGTAATTTTTGTATTTAAATTACCTGTTTAACTGTTGTATCCTACACACTCAAGTGTGATAGCTATTTTTGTGCACTTAAAGTGTTTTTTCGATTGTGTCTGTTTTATTTTCTGAAAAAAAAAATACTTGTTTTCCCACCTTTCTAAGCTAGTATAGTTTAGTTTTCAGGTTAGTGCTTAATTCAGGGCTGTGTTACAAGTTTCTGTGTTTACCCATACTGTACCTGGATAGAAGGAAGTTTCTATATTTTTTTTCTGTGAGAGAGGGAGCTTTGAGCAGCCTACCTTTCCCATGAAGGTGGTTTCAGCCCAGAAATTAGTAGTTTACTGGCCATTTTGGGCTAATTTCTATCTCATTCATTTCCCTGCTATAAACCCGCATTTGCGATGTTTTTGCGCTAGTATACAGCTCAGCATGCTCCTACCTGGTGCCCTGCTGAGTTGCACAGCAGCAGAGAGACAAAAGAGAAACTTTGGAGTGATAAAGTATCATTTTTCTGCATTTTCTGTTTTTAGCTAATTTTGCCTAAAATGTCGATTTTCTAGAGTTTCTGTTATTTAAAAAACTTGTTTCAGCTACATATTGTACTTATTTTATTGCCTGCACTTTAACAAATTTGTTTTTGTATTTAAATTACTTGTTTAACTGTTGGAGGCTACACACTCAAGTGTGATAGCCATTTCTGTGCATTTAAAGCATTTTTTTGATTGTATCTGTTTTATTTTCAGAAAAAAAAACAAAAAAAAAATAAAAATAAAAAAAATACTTGTTTTCTTGACTTTCTAAGCTAGTATAGTCCAGTTTTCAGGTTAGTGCTGAATATAGGGCTGTGTTACAAGTTTTTGTGTTTGCCCATACCTTACTTTGATAGAAGGAAGTTTCTCTGCTCATTTTGAGAGAGGGAGGTTGGAGCAGCCTATCTGTCCCTGGAGGAGTGGTTTCAGTACAGAAATTAATAGTTCACTAGCCATTTTGGGCTAATTTCTATCTCTTTCATTTCCCTGCTATAAAACCCACATTTGTGAGGTTTTTGCACTAGTATACAGCTCAGCAAGCTCATACCTGTTGCCCTGTAGAGTTCTACAGCAGCAGAGAGAAAAAAGAGAGTCTTCGGTGTGATTAAGTATCCTTTTTCTGCATTTCCTTGCTGCCTTTAGCTAATTCAGCCTAAAACATCAATTTTCTAGAGTTTCTGTGATTTAGTAAGCTCGTTTCAGCTGCATATTGTACTTATTTTACTGCCTGCACTCTTTCATTTCCCTGCTATAAAACCCTTTTTTGCGAGGCTTTAGTGTTAGTATACAGCTCAGCAAACTTCTGCCTAGTGCCCTGCAGAGTTCTAGAGCAGCAGAGAGACAAAAGAGAGACTTTGGCGTGATTAAGTATCAATTTTCTGTATTTACTTGTTGGTTTTAGCTAATTCCACCTAAATTGTCAATTTTCTAGAGTTTCTTTGATTTAAAAAGCTTGTTTCAGCTAGATATTGTACTTATTTTACTGCCTGCACTTTAACAAAGTTGTTTTTGTGTTTAAATCACCTGTTAACTGTTGTAGGCTACACACTCAAGTGTGATAGCCATTTATGTGCATTTAAAGTGTTTTTTTTATTGTATCTGCTTTATTTTCTGAAAAAAAAACAAACAAAAAATATATACTTGTTTTCCCACTTTTCTAAGCTAGTATATTCCAGTTTTCAGGTTAGTGTTGACTTCAGTGCTGTGTTACAAATTTCTGTGTTTGCCCATCCCTTAATTGGATAGAAGGAAGTTTCTCTGCTCACTGAGAGAGAGGGAGTTTTGGGCAGCCTATATTTCCCTGCAGGAGTGATTTCAGCCCAGAAATTAGAAGTTTATTGGCCATTTTGGTCTAATTTCTATCTCTTTCATTTCCTTGCTATAAAACCCACATTTATAAGGTTTTTGTGCTAGTATACAGCTCAGCAAGCTCCTGCATGGGGCCCTGCAGAATCCTACAGCAGCAGAGTGAAAAAAGAGACTTTGGAGTGATTAAGTATCATTTTTCTGCATTTTCTTGCTGCCTTTAGCTATTTCCTAAAATGCAGATTTTCTATTGTTTCTGTGATTTAAAAAGCTTGTTTCAGCTACATATTGTACTTATTTTACTGCCTGCACCTTAGCAAAGTTGTTTTTGTGTTTAAATTACCTGTTTAACTTTTGTAGGTTACACACTCAAGTTTGATAGGCAATTTTGTGCATTTAAAGTGTTTCTTTTATTCTATCTGCTTTATTTTCTGAAGAAAACCAATAAAAAAATACTTGTTTTCTGCCTATCTAAGCAAGTATAGTCCAGTTTTCAGGTAAGCGCTGAATTCAGGGCTGTGTTAAAAGTTTCTGTGTTTGCCTATACCTTACTTAGAAAGAAGGAAGTTTCTCTATTCATTGTGAGAGAGGGAGCTTTGAGCAGTCTATCTATCCCTGGTGGAGTGGTTTCAGCGCAGAAATTAGAAGTTTTTTGGCTATTTTGCACTAATTTCTATCTCTTTCATTTTCCTGCTCTAAAACCCCTATTTGCTAGCTTTTGTGATAGTATACAGCTCAGCAAGTTCCTGCCTAGGGCCCTGCAGTGTTCTATAGCAGCAGAGAGACAAAAAAGAGTTTAGTGTGACTAAGTATCATGTTTCTGCATTTTCTTGCTGCTTTTAGCTAATTCTGCCTAAAACACCAATTTTCTAGACTTTCTGTGATTTAAAAAGCTTGTTTCAGCTACATATTGTTCTTATTTTACTGCCTGCACTTTAACAAAGTTTTTTGTGTTTTAATTACCTGTTTAACTGTCGTAGGATACACACTCATGTGATAGACATTTCTCTGCATTTAAAGCATTTTTTTGATTGCATCTGCTTTATTTTCTGAACAAAACAAAACAAAAAAATATATACTTCTTTTACCACTTTTCTAAGCTAGTATAGTCCATTTTTCAGGTTAGTGCTGAATTCAGGGCTGTGTTACAAGTTTCTGTGTTTGCCCATACCTTACTTGGATAGAAGGAAGTTTCTCTGCTCATTGTGAGAGAGGGAGCTTTGAGCAGCCTATATATCCCGGGAGGATTGGTTTCAGCCCAGAAATTAGTAGTTTATTGCCCATTTTGGGCTAATTTCTATCTCTTTCATTTCCTTGCTATAAAACCCACATTTGCAAGGTTTTTGTGCTAGTATACAGCTCAGCAAGCTCCTGTCTGGTGGCCTGCAGAATGCTGCAGCAGCAGAGAGGCAAACAGAGACTTTGGAGTGATTATCTTTTTTCTGCATTTTCTTGCTGCCTTTAGCTAATTCCGCCTAAAATGCAGATTTTTCTAGAGTTTCTGTGATTTAAAAAGCTTGTTTCAGCTACATACTGTACTTATTTTACTGCCTGCACCTTAACAAACTTGTTTTTGTGTTTAAATTACCTGTTTAACTGTTGTAGGTTACACACTCAAGTGTGATAGCCATTTCTGTGCATTTTAAGTGTTTTTTGATTGTATCTGCTTTATTTTCTGAAAGAAAAACAACAAGGAAATGCTTGTTTTCCTGCCTATCTAAGCAAGTATAGTCCAGTTTTCATGTAAGTGCTGAATTCAGGGATATGTTACAAGTTTCTGTGTTTGCCCATACCTTACTTGGATAGAAGGAAGTTTCTCTATTCACTCTAAGAGAGGGAGCTTTGAGCAGCCTATCTTTCCCTGGAGGAGTGGTTTCAGCCAAGAAATTATAAATTTTTTGGCCATTTTGGGCTAATTTCTGTCTTTCATTTCCCTGCATTAAAACCCCCATTTGCGAGGTTTTTGTGGTAGCATACAGCTCAGCAAGCTCCTGCTTAGTGCCCTGCAGGGTTCTACAGCAGCAGAGAGACAAAAGAGAGACTTTGGAGTGATTAGGTATAATTATTCTGCAGTTTCTTGCTGCTTTTAGCTAATTCCCCCTAAAATGCCAATTTTCTAGAGTTTCTGTGATTTACAAAGCTTGTTTCAGCTACATATTGTACTTATTTTACTGCTGCACTTTAACAAAGTTGTTTTTGTGTTAAAATTACCTGTTTAACTGTTGTAGGCTACACTCTCAAGTATGATAGCCATTTCTCTGAATTTAATTTTTTTAATTGCATCTGCTTTATTTTCTGGAAAAAAAAACTTGTTTTCCCCCCTTTCTAAGCTAGTATAGTCCAGTTTTCAGGTTAGTGCTGAAGTGAGGGCTGTGTTACATGTTTCTGTATTTGCCCATACTTTACTTGGATAGAAGGAAGTTTCTCTGCTCACTGTGAGAGAGAGAGAGCTTTGAGAAGCCTATCTGTCCCTGGAGGAGTGGTATCAGCCCAGAAATTAGTAGTTTTTTGGCCATTTTGGGATAATTTCTATCTCTTTCATTTCCCTGCCATAAAACCTGCATTTGTGAGGTTTTTGCACTAGTATACAGCTCTTCAAGCTCCTGCCTGGTACCCTGCAGAGTTCTACAGCTGCAGAGAGACAAAAATAGAGACTTGGAGTTATTAAATATCATTTTTCTGCATTTTCTTGCAGCCTATAGCTAATTCCACCTAAAACGCCAATTTTCTAGAGTTTTTTTGATTTAAAAAGGTTGTTTCAGCTACATATTGTACTTATTTTACTACCTGCACTTTAACAAAGTTGTTTTTGTGTTTAAATTGCCAGTTTAACTGTAGTAGGCTACACAGTCAAGTGTGATAGCCATTTCTGTGCATTTCAACGTGTTTGTTTTGATTGTATTTGCTTTATTTTCTGAAGAAAAACAACAAAAACAAATTGTTTTCCCACTTTTCTATGCTAGTATTGTGTAGTTTTCAGGTTAGTGCTGAATTCGGGGTTGTGTTACAAGTTTCTGTGTTTGCCCATAATGTACTTGGGTAGAAGGAAGTTTCGCTCTTCACTGTGAGAGAGGGAGATTTGAGCAGCCTATCTTTCCCTGGAAGAGTATTTTCAGACCAGAAATTAGTAGTTTATTGGCCATTTTGGGCTAATTTCTATCTCATTCATTTCCCTGCTATAACACCTGCATGTTCGAGGTTTTTGCGCTAGGATACAGCTCAGCAAGCTGCTGCCTGCTGTCCTGCAGAGTTGTACAGCAGCAGAGAGACAAAAGAGAGACTTTGGAGTGATTAAGTATCATTTTTCTGCATTTTCTTGCTTCCTTTAGCTAATTCTGCCTAAAACGCTGATTTTCTAGAGTTTCTGTGATTTAAAAAGCTTGTTTCAGCTACATATTGTACTTTTTTTTTACTGCTTGCACTTTAACAAAGTTGTTTCTGTATTTTAATTACCTGTTTAGCTGTTGTAGGTTACACAATCAAGTGTTATAGCCATTTCTGTGCATTTAAAGTGCATTTTTTTATTGTATCTGCTTTATTTTCGGATAGAAAATACTTGTTTTCCCACCTTTCTAAGTTTGTATAGTCCAGTTTTCAGGTCTGTGCTGAATTCAGGGTTGTGTTACAAGTTTCTTTGTTTGCCGATACCTTACTTTGATAGAACAAAGTTTCTCTGCTCACTGTGAGAGAGGGAACTGTGAGCAGCCTATCTGTCCCTCTAGGATTTGTTTCAGCCCATAAATTAGTAGTTTATTGGCCATTTTGGGCTAATTTCTATCTCTTTTATTTCCCTGCTATAAAACCCACATTTGCGAGGTTTTTGTGCTAGTAAACAGCTCAGCAAGCTCCTGCCTGGTGCCCTGCAGAGTTCTACAGCAGCAGAGAGACAAAAGAGAGACTTTGGAGTGATTAAGTATCATTTTTCTGCATTTTCTAGCTGCTTTTAGCTAATTCTGCCTAAAATGTCAATTTTCTAGAGTTTCTGTGATTTAAAAACCTTGTTTCAGCTACATACTGTACTTATTTTACTGCCTGCACTTTAACAAGGTAATTTTTGTATTTAAATTACCTGTTTAACTGTTGTATCCTACACACTCAAGTGTGATAGCTATTTTTGTGCACTTAAAGTGTTTTTTCGATTGTGTCTGTTTTATTTTCTGAAAAAAAAAATACTTGTTTTCCAACCTTTCTAAGCTAGTATAGTACAGTTTTCAGGTTAGTGCTTAATTCAGGGCTGTGTTACAAGTTTCTGTGTTTACCCATACTGTACCTGGATAGAAGGAAGTTTCTATGTTTTTTTTCTGTGAGAGAGGGAGCTTTGAGCAGCCTACCTTTCCCATGAAGGTGGTTTCAGCCCAGAAATTAGTAGTTTATTGGCCATTTTGGGCTAATTTCTATCTCTTTCATTTCCCTGCTATAAACCCGCATTTGCGATGTTTTTGCGCTAGTATACAGCTCAGCATGCTCCTACCTGGTGCCCTGCAGAGTTGTACAGCAGCAGAGAGACAAAAGAGAAACTTTGGAGTGATAAAGTATCATTTTTCTGCATTTTCTAGCTGTTTTTAGCTAATTTTGCCTAAAATGTCGATTTTCTAGAGTTTCTGTTATTTAAAAAACTTGTTTCAGCTACATATTGTACTTATTTTATTGCCTGCACTTTAACAAATTTGTTTTTGTATTTAACTTACTTGTTTAACTGTTGGAGGCGACACACTCAAGTGTGATAGCCATTTCTGTGCATTTAAAGCGTTTTTTTATTGTATCTGTCTTATTTTCTGAAAAAAACAAAAAAAAAATAAAAATAAAAAAAATACTTGTTTTCTTGCCTTTCTAAGCTAGTATAGTCCAGTTTTCAGGTTAGTGCTGAATATAGGGCTGTGTTACAAGTTTCTGTGTTTGCCCATACCTTACTTTGATAGAAGGAAGTTTCTCTGCTCATTGTGAGAGAGGGAGGTTTGAGCAGCCTATCTGTCCCTGGAGGAGTGGTTTCAGTACAGAAATTAATAGTTTTCTGGCCATTTTGGGCTAATTTCTATCTCTTTCATTTCCGTGCTATAAAACCCACATTTGTGAGATTTTTGCACTAGTATACAGCTCAGCAAGCTCATACCTGTTGCCCTGTAGAGTTCTACAGCAGCAGAGAGAAAAAAGAGAGTCTTCAGTGTGATTAAGTATCCTTTTTTGGCATTTCCTTGCTGCCTTTAGCTAATTCAGCCTAAAACGTCGATTTTCTAGAGTTTCTGTGATTTAGTAAGCTTGTTTCAGCTGCATATTGTACTTATTTTACTGCCTGCACTCTTTCATTTCCCTGCTATAAAACCCTTTTTTGCGAGGTTTTAGTGTTAGTATACAGCTCAGCAAGCTCCTGCCTAGTGCCCTGCAGAGTTCTAGAGCAGCAGAGAGACAAAAGAGAGACTTTGGAGTGATTAAGTATCAATTTTCTGTATTTTATTGGTGCTTTTAGCTAATTCCACCTAAATTGTCAATTTTCTAGAGTTTCTTTGATTTAAAAAGCTTGTTTCAGCTAGATATTGTACTTATTTTACTGCCTGCACTTTAACAAAGTTGTTTTTGTGTTTAAATTACCTGTTTAACTGTCGTAGGATACACACTCATGTGATAGACATTTCTGTGCATTTAAAGCATTTTTTTGATTGCATCTGCTTTATTTTCTGAATAAAACAAAACAAAAAAATATATACTTCTTTTACCACTTTTCTAAGCTAGTATAGTCCATTTTTCAGGTTAGTGCTGAATTCAGGGCTGTGTTACAAGTTTCTGTGTTTGCCCATACCTTACTTGGATAGAAGGAAGTTTCTCTGCTCATTGTGAGAGAGGGAGCTTTGAGCAGCCTATATATCCCGGGAGGATTGGTTTCAGCCCAGAAATTAGTAGTTTATTGCCCATTTTGGGCTAATTTCTATCTCTTTCATTTCCTTGCTATAAAACCCACATTTGCAAGGTTTTTGTGCTAGTATACAGCTCAGCAAGCTCCTGTCTGGTGGCCTGCAGAATGCTGCAGCAGCAGAGAGGCAAACAGAGACTTTGGAGTGATTATCTTTTTTTCTGCATTTTCTTGCTGCCTTTAGCTAATTCCGCCTAAAATGCAGATTTTTCTAGAGTTTCTGTGATTTAAAAAGCTTGTTTCAGCTACATACTGTACTTATTTTACTGCCTGCACCTTAACAAACTTGTTTTTGTGTTTAAATTACCTGTTTAACTGTTGTAGGTTACACACTCAAGTGTGATAGCCATTTCTGTGCATTTTAAGTGTTTTTTGATTGTATCTGCTTTATTTTCTGAAAGAAAAACAAGGAAATGCTTGTTTTCCTGCCTATCTAAGCAAGTATAGTCCAGTTTTCATGTAAGTGCTGAATTCAGGGATATGTTACAAGTTTCTGTGTTTGCCCATACCTTACTTGGATAGAAGGAAGTTTCTCTATTCACTGTAAGAGAGGGAGCTTTGAGCAGCCTATCTTTCCCTGGAGGAGTGGTTTCAGCCAAGAAATTATTATTTTTTTGGCCATTTTGGGCTAATTTCTGTCTTTCAATTCCCTGCATTAAAACCCCCATTTGCGAGGTTTTTGTGCTAGTATACAGCTCAGCAAGCTCCTGCTTAGTGCCCTGCAGAGTTCCACAGCAGCAGAGAGGCAAAAGAGAGACTTTGGAGTGATTAGGTATAATTTTTCTGCATTTTCTTGCTGCTTTTAGCTAATTCCCCCTAAAATGCCAATTTTCTAGAGTTTCTGTGATTTACAAAGCTTGTTTCAGCTACATATTGTACTTATTTTACTGCTGCACTTTAACAAAGTTGTTTTTGTGTTAAAATTACCTGTTTAACTGTTGTAGGCTACACTCGCAAGTATGATAGCCATTTCTCTGAATTTAATTTTTTTAATTACATCTGCTTTATTTTCTGGAAAAAAAACTTGTTTTCCCGCCTTTCTAAGCTAGTATAGTCCAGTTTTCAGGTTAGTGCTGAAGTCAGGGCTGTGTTACACGTTTCTGTATTTGCCCATACCTTACTTGGATAGAAGGAAGTTTCTCTGCTCACTGTGAGAGAGAGAGAGCTTTGAGAAGCCTATCTTTCCCTGGAGGAGTGGTATCAGCCCAGAAATTAGTAGTTTTTTGGCCATTTTGGGATCATTTCTATCTCTTTCATTTCCCTGCCATAAAACCTGCATTTGTGAGGTTTTTGCACTAGTATACAGCTCTTCAAGCTCCTGCCTGGTACCCTGCAGAGTTCTACAGCTGCAGAGAGACAAAAATAGAGACTTGGAGTTATTAAATATCATTTTTCTGCATTTTCTTGCAGCCTATAGCTAATTCCACCTAAAATGCCAATTTTCTAGAGTTTTTTTTATTTAAAAAGGTTGTTTCAGCTACATATTGTACTTATTTTACTATCTGCACTTTAACAAAGTTGTTTTTGTGTTTAAATTGCCAGTTTAACTGTAGTAGGCTACACACTCAAGTGTGATAGCCATTTCTGTGCATTTCAACGTGTTTGTTTTGATTGTATTTGCTTAATTTTCTGAAGAAAAACAACAAAAACAAATTGTTTTCCCACCTTTCTTTGCTAGTATGGTGTAGTTTTCAGGTTAGTGCTGAATTCGGGGTTGTGTTACAAGTTTTTGTGTTTGCCCATAATGTACTTGGGTAGAAGGAAGTTTCGCTCTTCACTGTGAGAGAGGGAGATTTGAGCAGCCTATCTGTCCCTGGAAGAGTATTTTCAGACCAGAAATTAGTAGTTTATTGGCCATTTTGGGCTAATTTCTATCTCATTCATTTCCCTGCTATAACACCTGCATGTTCGAGGTTTTTGCGCTAGGATACAGCTCAGCAAGCTGCTGCCTGCTGTCCTGCAGAGTTGTACAGCAGCAGAGAGACAAAAGAGAGACTTTGGAGTGATTAAGTATCATTTTTCTGCATTTTCTTGCTTCCTTTAGCTAATTCTGCCTAAAACGCTGATTTTCTAGAGTTTCTGTGATTTAAAAAGCTTGTTTCAGCTACATATTGTACTTTTTTTTTACTGCTTGCACTCTAACAAAGTTGTTTCTGTATTTTAATTACCAGTTTAGCTGTTGTAGGTTACACAATCAAGTGCTATAGCCATTTCTGTGCATTTAAAGTGCATTTTTTTTATTGTATCTGCTTTATTTTTGGATAGAAAATACTTGTTTTCCCACCTTTCTAAGTTTGTATAGTCCAGTTTTCAGGTCTGTGCTGAATTCAGGGTTGTGTTACAAGTTTCTTTGTTTGCCGATACCTTACTTTGATAGAACGAAGTTTCTCTGCTCACTGTGAGAGAGGGAACTGTGAGCAGCCTATCTGTCCCTCTAGGATTTGTTTCAGCCCATAAATTAGTAGTCTATTGGCCATTTTGGGCTAATTTCTATCTCTTTTATTTCCCTGCTATAAAACCCACATTTGCGAGTTTTTGCACTAGTAAACAGCTCAGCAAGCTCCTGCCTGGTGCCCTGCAGAGTTCTACAGCAGCAGAGAGACAAAAAGAGAGACTTTGGAGTGATTAATTATCATTTTTCTGCATTTTCTACCTGCCTTTAGCTAATTCCACCTAAATTGTCAATTTTCTAGAGTTTCTTTGATTTAAAAACCTTGTTTCAGCTACATACTGTACTTATTTTACTGCCTGCACTTTAACAAGGTAATTTTTGTATTTAAATTACCTGTTTAACTGTTGTATCCTACACACTCAAGTGTGATAGCTATTTTTGTGCACTTAAAGTGTTTTTTGATTGTGTCTGTTTTATTTTCTGAAAAAAAAAAATACTTGTTTTCCAACCTTTCTAAGGTAGTATAGTACAGTTTTCAGGTTAGTGCTTAATTCAGGGCTGTGTTACAAGTTTCTGTGTTTACCCATACTGTACCTGGATAGAAGGAAGTTTCTATGTTTTTCACTGTGAGAGAGGGAGCTTTGAGCAGCCTACCTTTCCCAGGAAGGTGGTTTCAGCCCAGAAATTAGTAGTTTATTGGCCATTTTGGGCTAATTTCTATCTCTTTCATTTCCCTGCTATAAACCCGCATTTGCGATGTTTTTGCGCTAGTATACAGCTCAGCATGCTCCTACCTGGTGCCCTGCAGAGTTGTACAGCAGCAGAGAGACAAAAGAGAAACTTTGGAGTGATAAAGTATCATTTTTCTGCATTTTCTAGCTTCCTTTAGCTAATTTTGCCTAAAATGTCGATTTTCTAGAGTTTCTGTTATTTAAAAAACTTGTTTCAGCTACATATTGTACTTATTTTATTGCTTGCACTTTAACAAAGTTGTTTTTGTATTTAATTACTTGTTTAACTGTTGGAGGTTACACAATCAAGTGTGATAGCCATTTCTGTGCATTTAAAGTGCATTTTTATTGTATCTGTCTTATTTTCTGAAAAAACAAAAAAACAAAAAAAAAAATACTTGTTTTCTCGCCTTTCTAAGCTAGTATATGCCAGTTTTCAGGTTAGAGCTGAATGTATGGTTGTGTTACAAGTTTCTGTGTTCGCCCATACCTTAGTTGGATAGAAGGAAGTTTCTCTGCTCATTGTGAGAGAGGGAGGTTTGAGCAGCCTATCTGTCCCTGGAGGAGTGGTTTCAGCCCAGAAATTAATAGTTTTTTGGCCATTTTGGGCTAATTTCTATCTCTTTCATTTCCCTGCTATAAAACCCACATTTGTGAGGTTTTTGTGCTAGTATACAGCTCAGCAAGCTCCTGCCTGGTGCCCTGCAGAGTTCTACAGCAGCAGAGAGACAAAAGAGAGACTTTGGTGTGATTAAGTATCATTTTTCTGCATTTTCTTGCTGCCTTTAGCTAATTCCACCTAAAAGGTCAGCTTTCTAGAGTTTCTGTGATTTAAAAAGCTTGTTTCAGCTAGATATTGTACTTATTTTACTGCCTGCACTTTATCAAAGTTGTTTTTGTGTTTAAATTACCTGTTTAACTGTTATATTCTACACACTCAAGTGTGATAGCCATTTTTGTGCATTTAAAATGTTTTTTGATTGTGTCTGCTTTATTTTCTGAAAAAAACAAACAAAAAAAATATATACTTGTTTTCCCACCTTTCTAAGCTAGTATAGTCTAGTTTTCAGGTTAGTGCTGAATTCAGGGCTGTGTTACAAGTTTCTGTGTTTGCCCATACCTTACTTGGATAGAAGGAACTTTCTCTGTTCATTGTGAGAGAGGAAGCTTTGAGCAGCCTATATTTCCCATGAAGGTGGTTTCTGCCAGATATTAGTAGTGTATTGGCCATTTTGGGCTAAATTCTATCTCTTTCATTTCCCTGCTATAAACCCCACATTTGTGAGGTTTTTGTGCTAGTATACAGCTCAGAAAGCTCCTGTCTGGTGCCATGCAGAGTGCTACAGCAGAGAGAGACAAAACAAATACTTTGGAGTGATTATCATTTTTCTGCATTTTCCTGCTGCCTTTAGCTAATTCTGCCTAAAACACCAATTTTCTAGAGTTTCGGTGATTTAAAAAAATTTGTTTCAGCTACATATTGTACTTATTTACTGCCTGCTCTTCAACAAAGTTGTTTTTGTGTTTAAATTCCTTATTTAACTGTTGGAGGCTACACACTCAAGTGTGATAGCCATTTCTGTGGATTTAAAGCGTTTTTTTTTTATTGTATCTGTTTTATTTTCTGAAAAAAACAAAAACAAAAAAATAAAAATAAAAAAAAATACTTCTTTTCTTGCCTTTCTAAGCTAGTATAGTCCAGTTTTCAGGTTAGTGCTGAATATAGGGCTGTGTTACAAGTTTCTGTGTTTGCCCATACCTTACTTTGATAGAAGGAAGTTTCTCTGCTCATTGTAAGAGAGGGAGGTTTGAGCAGCCTATCTGTCCCTGGAGGAGTGGTTTCAGTACAGAAATTAATAGTTTACTGGCCATTTTGGGCTAATTTCTATCTCTTTCATTTCCCTGCTAAAAAACCCACATTTGTGAGGTTTTTGCACTAGTATACAGCTCAGCAAGCTTATACCTGTTGCCCTGTAGAGTTCTGCAGCAGTAGAGAGAAAAAAGAGAGTCTTCGGTGTGATTAAGTATCTCTTTTCTGCATTTCCTTGCTGCCTTTAGCTAATTCAGCCTGAAACGTTGATTTTCTAGAGTTTCTGTGATTTAGTAAGCTTGTTTCAGCTGCATACTGTACTTATTTTACTGCCTGCACTCTTTCATTTCCCTGCTATAAAACCCTTTTTTGCGAGGTTTTAGTGTTAGTATACAGCTCAGCAAGCTCCTGCCTTGTGCCCTGCAGAGTTCTAGAGCAGCAGAGAGACAAAAGAGAGACTTTGGAGTTATTAAGTATCAATTTTCTGTATTTTCTTGGTGCTTTTAGCTAATTCCACCTAAATTGTCAATTTTCTAGAGTTTCTTTGATTTAAAAAGATTGTTTCAGCTAGATATTGTACTTATTTTACTGCCTGCACTTTAACAAAGTTGTTTTTGTGTTTAAATTACCTGTTTAATTGTTGTAGGCTACACACTCAAGTGTGATAGCCATTTATGTGCATTTAAAGTGTTTTTTTGATTGTATTTGCTTTATTTTCTGAAAAAAAAAACAAACAAAACAAAAATATAGGTTCATAGGTTCATAGGTTTATACTAGGCTATCTGCCCTAAGGCATTTATAAGCCTAGCCCAAATTATTGTGGCTTACGCCACCCCTTATATGAAAAAATACTGTGCCCATTAGTTTGTTGTGCCTCTGTCCAGCAGTGACCCAGAGATGATTCCCGGGGTAAACCTACGATCTCCCATCCACAGGTCTAGATTTCTCTTGAACAGAGTCAGCGAGGTGCTCTGCCTCACATGGACCGGGATTTTATTCCACAGCATAGGGAGTCTCTGAGTGATAAATCTATCCCTCCAGCACGTCCTATTTATATTCGTGCTAAGGTTTAAGTCGCTTGCTCTAGTGGTTTTGGTGGATTTGGATTTTTGAGGTGGAGCATGTCCATTAATTCCGGGTTGGACATGGCCTTGTATGTCAGGCACATGTCACCTCTGAGCAGACGGTATGCGACTGAATAGAGCTGGAGTTTCTTCAATCTGGCAGCATATGACAGATTTTGGAGTCCCTTTATCCTTTTGGTGAGGAACTTTTGGGGTCTCTCCAATTGCTGCAGATGTCGGGTGAGATACATCCCGAATGGGGCATTGTACTCGATCATTGGTCTGATAAGTGAAGAGTACAGGGGAACAATGACCTCACTAGATCTGGATGTGAATCCCTTCATGATCAGGTGGGCAATGTAGAAGGTCTTTCTAACCACTTTAGCAATGTGAGTGTCAAAAGAAAGGCCACTGTCAACCTGGGTCCCCAGGTCCCTGATAACCTCTTCTGTGCTTAGTGGATTGCCACCTATATGGTAGCTTGGGGTTACCTTGTTTTCCCGAAGGGTATGACTATACATTTTTGGCGTTTAACTTCAGGCCATGGCTCTGGCACCAGCTATCTGTTTCCGTGAGTCCCTTCTGAAGGATATCAGTGTCCGATGCACTTTCCACTATGGCCCAGTTTGCAGTCATCTGCAAACTTTGTCAGCCAAAGTCCTCCCATGTTGGCCTGTACTTCTGAGAAGTAGATGCCAAACAATAGGGGCCAAGGACCGAGCCCTGTGGGACACCACTTGTGACCGGCTTGGAGTCTGACACAGCGCCAGCAACTCTAACCCTGTGGGTTCTGTCCTTAAGCCAGTTTGCAACCCATCTTGTGACATATGGGTTTACATTTAAGCTGGTAAGTTTTTCTACAATACCCGAGTGGGGTATTGTGTCGAAAGCCTTTGCAAGGTCAAGGTAGGCTGTATGGACTGCCTTTCCCTCATCAATGGCCTTGGTGACTATTTCAAGAAGTCGACCAAGTTCAAAAGGCATGATCTTCCCTTGACAAAGCCAAACTGGGTCGGGTCCAATGTCTGCAAGTCCCCTATATCTTTGTTTATGAGCTCCATTATGATCCTCTCCATAGCTTTGCAGACTAGACTTGTTAAGCTTATGGGGCGGTAATTACCAGGGTCCGTAGAGGCGCCACCTTTGTGGAGTGGGACCACAGTTGCCGTACGCCACTCCTTGGGCACGTATCCTGTGGTAAGGCTGAGATTAAACAGCTGCCTTATGTGCGGGTTTAATTCCTCATTTAGCTCGTGTAGCACACAGCCAGGGACACCATCCGGTCCCATTGATGCTGTGTTTTTAGCTTTAGAGAGAGCAGCTTTCACCTGCGCATTTGAGATGTCAATATATATATACTTGTTTTCCCACTTTTCTAAGCTAGTATAGTCCATTTTTCAGGTTAGTGCTGAATACAGCTCAGCAAGCTACTGCATGGAGCCCTGCAGAATCCTACAGCAGCAGAGTGAAAAAAGAGACTTTGGAGTGATTAAGTATAATTTTTCTGCATTTTCTTGCTGCCTTTAGCTATTTCCTAAAATGCAGATTTTCTATTGTTTCTGTGATTTAAAAAGCTTGTTTCAGCTACATATTGTACTTATTTTACTGCCTGCACCTTAACAAAGTTGTTTTTGTGTTTAAATTACCTGTTTAACTGTTGTAGGTTACACACTCAAGTTTGATAGCCAATTTTGTGCATTTAAAGTGTTTTTTTTATTGTATCTGCTTTATTTTCTGAAGAAAACCAATAACAAAAATATTTGTTTTCTGCCTATCTAAGCAAGTATAGTCCAGGTTTTAGGTAAGCGCTGAATTCAGGACTGTGTTAAAAGTTTCTGTGTTTGCCCATACCTTACTTAGATAGAAGGAAGTTTCTCTATTCACTGTGAGAGAGGGAGCTTTGAGCAGTCTATCTATCCCTGGTGGAGTGGTTTCAGCCCAGAAATTAGAAGTTTTTTGGCTATTTTGGGCTAATTTCTATCTCTTTCATTTTCCTGCTGTAAAACCCCCATTTGCTAACTTTTGTTACAGTATACAGCTCAGCAAGTTCCTGCCTAGCGCCCTGCAGAGTTCTATAGCAGCAGTGAGACAAAAAAGAGTTTAGTGTGATTAAGTATCATGTTTCTGCATTTTCTTGCTGCTTTTAGCTAATTCTGCCTAAAACACCAATTTTCTAGCGTTTCTGTGATTTAAAAAGCTTGTTTCAGCTACATATTGTTCTTATTTTACTGCCTGCACTTTAACAAAGTTTTTTTTGTGTTTTAATTACCTGTTTAACTGTCATAGGATACAAACTCTTGTGATAGATATTTCTGTGCATTTAAAGCATTTTTTTGATTGCATCTGCTTTATTGTCTGAACAAAACAAAACAAAAAAATATATACTTCTTTTACCACTTTTCTAAGCTAGTATAGACCATTTTTCAGGTTAGTGCTGAATTCAGGGCTGTGTTACAAGTTTCTGTGTTTGCCCATACCTTACTTGGATAGAAGGAAGTTTCTCTGCTCATTGTGAGAGAGGGAGCTTTGAGCAACCTATATATCCCGGGAGGATTGGTTTCAGCCCAGAAATTAGTAGTTTATTGCCATTTTGGGCTAATTTCTATCTCTTTCATTTCCTTGCTATAAAACACAGATTTGCAAGGTTTTTGTGCTAGTATACAGCTCAGCAAGCTCCTGTCTGGTGGACTACAGAATGCTGCAGCAGCAGAGAGGCAAACAGAGACTTTAGAGTAATTATCTTTTTTCTGCATTTTCTTGCTGCCTTTAGCTAATTCCGCCTAAAATGCAGATTTTTCTAGAGTTTCTGTGATTTAAAAAGCTTGTTTCAGCTACATACTGTACTTATTTTATTGCCTGCACCTTAACAAACTTGTTTTTGTGTTTACATTACCTGTTTAGCTGTTGTAGGTTACACACTCAAGTGTGATACTCATTTCTTTGCATTTTAAGTGTTTTTTTTATTGTATCTGCTTTATTTTCTGAAAGAAAAACAACAAGGAAATGCTTGTTTTCCTGCCTATCTAAGCAAGTATAGTCCAGTTTTCATGTAAGTGCTGAATTCAGGGATATGTTACAAGTTTCTGTTTTTGCCCATACCTTACTTGGTTAGAAGGAAGTTTCTCTATTCACTGTAAGAGAGGGAGCTTTGAGCAGCCTATCTTTCCCTGGAGGAGTGGTTTCAGCCAAGAAATTAGTAATTTTTTGGCCATTTTGGGCTAATTTCTGTCTTTCATTTCCCTGCATTAAAACCCCCATTTGCGAGGTTTTTGTGCTAGTATACACCTCAGCAAGCTCCTGCTTAGTGCCCTGCAGAGTTCTACAGCAGCAGAGAGACAAAAGAGAGACTTTGGAATGATTAGGTATAATTTTTCTGCATTTTCTTGCTGCTTTTAGCTAATTCCCCCTAAAATGCCAATTTTCTAGAGTTTCTGTGATTTACAAAGCTTGTTTCAGCTACATATTGTACTTATTTTACTGCTGCACTTTAACAAAGTTGTTTTTGTGTTAAAATTACCTATTTAACTGTTGTAGGCTACACTCTCAAGTATGATAGCCATTTCTCTGAATTTAATTTTTTTAATTGCATCTGCTTTATTTTCTGTGAAAAAAAACTTGTTTTCCCGCCTTTCTAAGCTAGTATAGTCCAGTTTTCAGGTTAGTGCTGAAGGCAGGGCTGTGTTACACATTTCTGTATTTGCCCATAATTTACTTGGATAGAAGGAAGTTTCTCTGCTCACTGTGAGAGAGAGAGAGCTTTGAAAAGCCTATCTGTCCCTGGAGGAGTGGTATCAGCCCAGAAATTAGTAGTTTTTTGGCCATTTTGGGATAATTTCTATCTCTTTCATTTCCCTGCCATAAAACCTGCATTTGTGAGGTTTTTGCACTAGTATTCAGCTCTTCAGGCTCCTGCCTGGTACCCTGCAGAGTTCTACAGCTGCAGAGAGACAAAAATAGAGACTTGGAGTTATTAAATATCATTTTTCTGCATTTTCTTGCAGCCTATAGCTAATTCCACCTAAAACGCCAATTTTCTAGAGTTTTTTTTATTTAAAAAGGTTGTTTCAGCTACATATTGTACTTATTTTACTACCTGCACTTTAACAAAGTTGTTTTTGTGTTTAAATTTACAGTTTAACTGTTGTAGGCTACACACTCAAGTGTAATAGCCATTTCAGTGCATTTCAGCGTGTTTGTTTTGATTGTAGTTGCTTTATTTTCTGAAGAAAAACAACAAAAACAAAATGTTTTCCCACCTTTCTATGCTAGTATGGTGTAGTTTTCAGGTTAGTGCTGAATTCAGGGCTGTGTTACAAGTTTCTGTGTTTGCCCATAACGTACTTGGGTAGAAGGAAGTTTCGCTCTTCACTGTGAGAGAGGGAGATTTCAGCAGCCTATCTTTCCCTGGAGGAGTATTTTCAGACCAGAAATTAGTAGTTTATTGGCCATTTTGGGCTAATTTCTATCTCATTCATTTCTCTGCTATAACACCTGCATGTTTGAGGTTTTTGCGCTAGGATACAGCTTAGCAAGCTGCTGCCTGCTGTTCTGCAGAGTTGTACAGCAGCAGAGAGACAAAAGAGAGACTTTGGAGTGATTAAGTATCATTTTTCTGTATTTTCTTGCTTCCTTTACCTAATTCTGCTTAAAATGCTGATTTTCTAGAGTTTTTGTGATTTAAAAAGCTTGTTTCAGCTACATATTGCACTTTTTTTACTGCTTGCACTTTAACAAAGTTGTTTCTGTATTTTAATTACCTGTTTAGCTGTTCTAGGTTACACAATCAAGTGTTATAGCCATTTCTGTGCATTTAAAGTGCATTTTTTATTGTATCTGCTTTATTTTCTGAAAACAAATACTTGTTTTCCCACCTTTCTAAGTTTGTATAGTCCAGTTTTCAGGTCTGTGCTGAATTCACGGTTGTGTTACAAGTTTCTTTGTTTGCCGATACCTTACTTTGATAGAACGAAGTTTCTCTGCTCACTGTGAGAGAGGGAACTGTGAACAGCCTATCTGTCCTTCTAGGAGTTGTTTCAGCCCATAAATTAGCAGTTTACTGGCCATTTTGGGCTAATTTCTATCTCTTTCATTTCCCTGCTATAAAACCCACATTTGCGAGGTTTTTGTGCTAGTAAACAGCTCAGCAAGCTCCTGCCTGGTGCCCTGCAGAGTTCTACAGCAGCAGACAGACAAAAGAGAGACTTTGGAGTGATTAAGTATCATTTTCTGCATTTTCTAGCTGCTTTTAGCTAATCCTGCCTAAAATGTAAATTTTCTAGAGTTTCTGTGATTTAAAAACCTTGTTTCAGATACATACTGTACTTATTGTACTGCCTGCACTTTAACAAGGTAATTTTTGTATTTAAATTACCTGTTTAACTGTTATATTCTACACACTCAAGTGTGATAGCTATTTTTGTGCACTTAACATGTTTTTTCGATTGTGTCTGTTTTATTTTCTGAAAAAAAAATACTTGTTTTCCCACCTTTCTAAGCTAGTATAGTCCAGTTTTCAGGATAGTGCTTAATTCAGGGCTGTGTTACAAGTTTCTGTGTTTACCCATACTGTACCTGGATAGAAGGAAGTTTCTATGTTTACTGTGAGAGAGGGAGCTTTGAGCAGCCTACCTTTCCCATGAAGGTGGTTTCAGCCCAGAAATTAGTAGTTTATTGGCCATTTTGGGCTAATTTCTATCTCTTTCATTTCCCTGCTTTAAACCCGCATTTGTGATGTTTTTGCGCTAGTATACAGCTCAGCATGCTCCTACCTGGTGCCCTGCAGAGTTGTACAGCAGCAGAGAGACAAAAGAGAAACATTGGAGTGATAAAGTATAATTTTTATGCATTTTCTAGCTGTTTTTAGCTAATTTTGCCTAAAATGTCAATTTTCTAGAGTTTCTGTTATTTAAAAAAATTGTTTCAGCTACATATTGTACTTATTTTATTGCCTGCACTTTAACAAATTTGTTTTTGTATTTAAATTCCTTATTTAACTGTTGGAGGCTACACACTCAAGTGTGATAGCCATTTCTGCGCATTTAAAGTGTTTTTTTATTGTATCTGTTTTATTTTCAGAAAAAAACAAAAAAATAAAAATAAAAAAAATACTTGTTTTCTTGCCTTTCTAAGCTAGTATAGTCCAGTTTTCAGGTTAGTGCTGAATATAGGGCTGTGTTACAAGTTTCTGTGTTTGCCCATACCTTACTTTGATAGAAGGAAGTTTCTCTGCTCATTGTGATAGAGGGAGGTTTGAGCAGCCTATCTGTCCCTGGAGAAGTGGTTTCAGTACAGAAATTAATAGTTTACTGGCCATTTTGGGCTAATTTCTATCTCTTTCATTTCCCCGCTAGAAAACCCACATTTGTGAGGTTTTTGCACTAGTATACAGCTCAGCAAGCTTATACCTGTTGCCCTGTAGAGTTCTGCAGCAGTAGAGAGAAAAAAGAGAGTCTTCGGTGTGATTAAGTATCTGTTTTCTGCATTTCCTTGCTGCCTTTAGCTAATTCAGCCTGAAACGTTGATTTTCTAGAGTTTCTGTGATTTAGTAAGCTTGTTTCAGCTGCATATTGTACTTATTTTACTGCCTGCACTCTTTCATTTCCCTGCTATAAAACCCTTTTTTGCGAGGTTTTAGTGTTAGTATACAGCTCAGCAAGCTCCTGCCTTGTGCCCTGCAGAGTTCTAGAGCAGCAGAGAGACAAAAGAGAGACTTTGGAGTTATTAAGTATCAGTTTTCTGTATTTTCTTGGTGCTTTTAGCTAATTCCACCTAAATTGTCAATTTTCTAGAGTTTCTTTGATTTAAAAAGATTGTTTCAGCTAGATATTGTACTAATTTTACTGCCTGCACTTTAACAAAGTTGTTTTTGTGTTTAAATTACCTGTTTAATTGTTGTAGGCTACACACTCAAGTGTGATAGCCATTTATGTGCATTTAAAGTGTTTTTTTGATTGTATTTGCTTTATTTTCTGAAAAAACAAACAAACAAAACAAAAATATATACTTGTTTTCCCACTTTTCTAAGCTAGTATAGTCCATTTTTCAGGTTAGTGCTGAATTTAGGGCTGTGTTACAAGTTTCTGTGTTTGCCCATACCTTATTTGGATAGAAGGAAGTTTCTCTGCTCATTGTGAGAGAGGGAGCTTTGAGCAGCCTATATATCCCAGGAGGATTGGTTTCAGCCCTGAAATTAGTAGTTTATTGCCCATTTTGGTCTAATTTCTATCTCTTTCATTTCCTTGCTATAAAACCCACATTTGTAAAGTTGTTGTGCTAGTATACAGCTCAGCAAGCTACTGCATGGGGCCCTGCAGAATCCTAAAAAGCAGAGTGAAAAAAAAGAGACTTTGGAGTGATTAAGTATCATTTTTCTGCATTTTCTTGCTGCCTTTAGCTATTTCCTAAAATGCAGATTTTCTATTGTTTCTGTGATTTAAAAAGCTTGTTTCAGCTACATATTGTACTTATTTTACTGCCTGCACCTTAACAAAGTTGTTTTTGTGTTTAAATTACCTGTTTAACTGTTGTAGGTTACACACTCAAGTTTGATAGCCAATTTTGTGCATTTAAAGTGTTTTTTTTATTGTATCTGCTTTATTTTCTGAAGAAAACCAATAACAAAAATACTTGTTTTCTGCCTATCTAAGCAAGTATAGTCCAGTTTTCAGGTAAGCGCTGAATTCAGGACTGTGTTAAAAGTTTCTGTGTTTGCCCATACCTTACTTAGCTAGAAGGAAGTTTTTCTATTCACTGTGAGAGAGGGAGCTTTGAGCAGTCTATCTATCCCTGGTGGAGTGGTTTCAGCCCAGAAATTAGAAGTTTTTTGGCTATTTTGGGCTAATTTCTATCTCTTTCATTTTCCTGCTGTAAAACCCCCATTTGCTAACTTTTGTTGCCCCCAAGGGGTTAATTTTCAGCCAAAAACAAAAAAAACTTTTTTTTTTTCCCGCCTTTGGTTTTTTTCCCCCTTTTTTCCCAAAAAAAAGGTTTCCCACAAGCCAGCCCCAAAAAAAAAGGACAAAAGGGAAAACCTTTTTTTTTTTTGGAGTTTTTTTAAAAAAAAAAATTAAGTTTTTCATTTTTTTTTTTGCATTTTTTTTTTTCTTTTTTCTTTTTTTCCCCCCCCTTTTTTTGGGGGGGCCTTTTTTTAAA